>NC_086325.1:1136540-1374040 GCF_036172605.1 Pelobates fuscus | reverse complement strand
GGTGGGAGCAGCATTATGTAGAGATATGAAAGCAAGAACCATAATTTTAAATTGAGCCCTTTATCTTACAGGAATGTAGGGACTGACAGAAGGGTGAGGCGTGGGAGGTTGCGGGCGAACAGGAAGATAAGCCTCGCCGCCGCATTAATTATGGACTGTAACGGCACAAGTTGGGAGCACGTAAAAGACCACTGAGAAGCGGATTACAGTAGTCAAGGCGAGAAAGGACAGTGGAATGGACCAGCACCTTAGTCACAACTGGCGTTAAGTAGGGTCGGATGTGCGTTTTTGAGATGGAAACAACAGGATTTGGCGATAGATTGAACATGAGTCTTGAAGGAGAGGTCGGAGTCAAAGAGAACACCTAGGCAGCGAGCCTGCATGGTGGAGCTGATGGTAGCACCGTTGACTTGGAGGGAGACAGACACAGGAGTAACAACACTTGAGGGAGGAAAGACAGCTCTCTCTCTCTCTTTCTCTCTCTCTTTCTCTCTCTCTTTTTCTCTTTCTCTCTTTCTCTCTCTCTCTCTCTCTCTTTCTCTCTCTCTCTTTCTCTCTTTGTTTCTCTATCTCTCTTTCTCTCTCTCTATCTCTCTCTTTCTCTCTCACTGTCTTTCTTTCTCTCTCTTTCGCTCTCTCTTTTTTTCTATCTCTCTCTTTCTCTCTCTCTTTCTTTCTCTCTCTCTCTTTCTTTCTCTCTCTCTCTCTCTCTCTCTCTCTCTCTTTCTCTCTCTCGCTCTCTCTTTCTCTCTCTCTCTTTCCTTTTCTCTCTCTCTTTCTCTTTTTCTCTCTCTCTCTTTCTCCCCCCCCCCACTGGAAACTGTAGGCTCTGTGATTGTGTCCACTGGTGGACTGTTTGACATATAAAATCCTTCAGTTCAGTCATTGCTTCTAATGGCAGGTAAAATCAGTTGACTAGTTGATCGGTTGTGGTTTGTGCGACAGGTAAACTCTGTTAGCTGTGTGATTGCCTGCTGTCGTAGATCATTTAAAGGTGATTGCTTCCAGTGGTGGTTTGTGTAATGGGTAAACACATTGGCTCAGTATTTCTTACAATGGTGGATGGTTTAACCCCTTAAGGACCAAACTTCTGGAATAAAAGGGAATCATGACATGTCACACATGTCATGTGTCCTTAAGGGGTTAAATCTATCAGCTGGTTGATTGCATCCATTGGTGAATTGTTTGACAGGTCACATCCGCCGGTGATTGAGCCAGTTGTGGAGAGCTTGACGGATAAAACCCATCGGCTCGGTAATTTTGTTTGGTAATTCTGATATGAGTCCTGTGAGAAGGGACAATGTCACTTATATATGAGTCATGTCACTGGATTAATATCACCATGTGTACGTAAAGCAGATATTACAACTGGTTACATACAGACTGACTACAGAAAGTATGTGTTCATTAGTGGTTCTAGATTCTTAGGATTCTCTACCACAGAATCACAATGAGCAGCGAATCCTGAATACCAATAATAATAATATGTTGTGTATGCATCGGAACCATATACAGTTCTATCATAACATGTTTAATAAATAAAATGTTTACAGTAAAAAGGGGATGCAAAAATGGGGAGTTACTAAACAAATAATTTTGCCCTTATGGACAAAATCCAGTGAACATGACCAACCACAATGGCAAGAATTATATTTGGTAAATCCAAAAATTGTCAGAATTTTTCAGCCCAAGGGTACAACAATTACAAACATACAAAATTAGACCCTGCACTCAAAATTACACTACTCATAAGCAGCAGCAATGACTATAGTACACATCAGTCACAATACGTACAATAAAAAACAAAGAAAATAATTACTTGTGCACTTTCCCAAATCCCTACGCACATTTAACTAAGTGGAGGTGTTTTCGTTTCACTCAAAAGAAACCTAGAATGTGACGGCAGATAAGAACCATTCAGCCCATCTAGTCTGCCCAATTTTCTAAATACTTTCATTAGTTCCTGGTCTTATCTTATAGTTAGGATAGCCTTATGCCTATCCCACGCAAGCTTAAACTCCTTTACTGTGTTAACCTCTACCACTTCAGCTGGAAGGCTATTCCATGCATCCACTACCCTCTCAGTAAAGTAATACTTCCTGAAATTATTGTTAAACCTTTGTCCCTCTAATTTAAGACTATGACCTCTTGATGTGGTAGTTTTTCTTCTTTTAAATATAGTCTCCTCCTTTACTGTGTTGATTCCCTTTATGTATTTAAATGTTTCTATCATATCCCCCCTGTCTCGTCTTTCCTCCAAGCTATGCATGTTAAGATCCTTTAACCTTTCCTGGTAAGTTTTATCCTGCAATCCATGAACCAGTTTAGTAGCCCTTCTCTGAACTCTCTCTAAGGTATCAATATCCTTCTGGTGATACGGTCTCCAGTACTGCGTACAATACTCCAAGTGAGTTCTCACCAGTGTTCTGTACAATGGCATGAGCACTTCCCTCTTTCTACTGCTAATACCTCTCCCTATACAACCAAGCATTCTGCTAGCATTTCCTGCTGCTCTATTACATTGTCTGCCTACCTTTAAGTCATCAGAAATAATCACCCCTAAATCCCTTTCCTCAGATGTTGAGGTTAGGACTCTATCAAATATTCTGTACTCTGCCCTTGGGTTTTTACGTCCAAGATGCATTATCTTGCACTTATCCACATTAAATGTCAGTTGCCACAGCTCTGACCATTTTTCTAGTTTACCTAAATCATTAGCCATTTGTCTTATCCCTCATGTAACATCAACCCTGTTACATATCTTAGTATCATCAGCAAAAAGACATACCTTACCATCAAGACCTTCCGCAATATCACTAATAAAAAATTCTAAACAGAATGGGTCCAAGTACAGATCCCTGAGGTACCCCACTGGTAACTAGACTTTGCCTCGAATATACTCAGTCATTTTTCTCATTATACCATTATACCATTATTTCCCTTTTGTACAGTTTATTTCTATTCCAAACAGAGCTACCATGACAAACAAAGCCAAATCCTTCCTCCCGACACCATTCAGCAAGCCACAAGTTAAAGTCCCTAATATGCATCCACCTGTCGTTCTGAGTGTTATGCACAGGCAGAACTTCAGAGAATGACAGTGTGGAAGCAACCTGCCGTATATCATTGGCAAAAACACTAAAAACTTCCTTAACCTCTGAAACCTCATTGCAAGCCAAGTCATGTGTCCATAGATGGACAAGTACATCCAATTCCCCTTCCTGCTTTGCTCGCTTAACAATATTACAGATACGTCTCCTGTCTCCGTGAGCAGTAGCTCTGGGAAGACATCTCACAAGACCACCATTGTCCATCTCCACACCTCTTATGATGGAATCCCCCAACAACAACTGCTTTCTATCAGGCCTCACCTTGTCGTTTTTGTCCTGGGGTGCACTCTTGTTTACCTTAGGCATAGAGGATGGTGGTTCCACAAACTCGGTACCTGAGCCTTTCTCCGTAACACCACTAAAATCTGAAAGTGCAGAAAATGAATTATGTAAAGACACAGACTGTGCAATATGCCTTTTGTCCACATCTCTATGTCTACCAGATCCTACAGTAATCCATCTGCCACTCCTAGGACATATCTGCGGCAGTGGATTTGCAACAGATTGTTTATAAAAAAAATTTGGGAAGTAAGCTGTGATGAGACCAATCTCGCCACATTGCATTGGAGGAACCTGGTTGCCCGCCTGTTGCCTCTGGACTATGGCCCCATGTTAAAAATCCTTCTTTTCCCCTGCAGAAAAGGCTTGTTTGTGCCTTTCTGCCCGGCAGTCGGTAGATTCAATCTACCGAACAAACAACCGAATGACTGGACCACCTGTATTGGGAGTGTGTTTGCAATTTACCTCCCAGAAGCTGCGGTTAACCGCAGCTTCATTGACAAATGCTGGGTGGCCTTTGTTCATTTGCTGAACACGTGGCGGCGGACATTTTAAAGTCCCGAACGGCCAGCGGTGTTCAGCGCCCAAACTATGGAACTGGAAACGGACACTTATTTGCACGAACACCGCTGAGCCGTCAGCCTCCTTGCTTCTGCATTCGGTCATTTAACCGGATGCCTGTTCATTTGGTAGTTTAAACTGTACGAATAGCATTACCCCAGAGAGCCATGCCATATACATTTTTATGTCTTTTACTGTCTTTTACTGCCATGTGGTTAATGGAGTTTTACCTCTGTCCTGGGAGATAATTGGATTACATCAGGACAGAGGGAGGGACATTAGGATGCATTGTGGGGATGTTTTTCCTCTGTGTGTCTGTCATTGGTTCATGTCTGTCCTTTGTCACAGTCTTCCATCTGGTCCCCTAGGGAAGTGTCCACCAGGTGGAAGACCTGCATAAATACTGGGCAGGTAGCCCTCAATAAACCAGACCACTGCTTGACCCTCAACATGGAGCTCTGTCTCGTCTTTGGAGGGATTTACTGTATGCTGTTAGAGACTGATTCCTAGGAGTGTAAGCCGCTTGGGTGCTTTTCCTGTTCATCTGCTAGCAGCTATTCGTGAGGTTCCAGTTCGGGAGTTTGGAGTGCTATTTTGTATGCAGTTTGGGCGTTTGGAGGATTCCCTTGTATTCAGTTCGGGAGTTTGGTGTTCTGCAGTAGCTGTGCCTGTATCTCTGCAAGGGGAAGATCTTCTAAACAGCGGTTTAACCCTTTTATGCCCGGGGTGCTGTTACATAAGCCTTATAAAAATAATAACAAAGCATTTAACCAGGAAAGATACATTCAGATTACAGTTTTTAAGTACATCCTGGGGATGTTACATTGGCCCTAAATCCAGGGGTTGTTACTATTACCCAATTTAATGGTACTCATTTTATCAAACTCAGAAGGATGAAAAGCTGAGTGAAGCCCACCCGGATTTGAACGAAACTCTACTGATGATGCATTAGCCCACTGAGCTATCAAGTAGCATATACTGGGCTGCCACGCCAAGGAAAATGTCTTTGTTACGGTACCTCCAGTCATAAATGCCCAAACCGCAGTTTAGTAGATGTTCCCCGGTCACAATACTGTAGTCGGGTAGCGTATGCAGTATAACCATACGAACCGCTACTTAGGGAATCCTCCAAACTCTCGAACGGTACCTGTACAGCTTTCTCCCTTCTTGAGCTCCAACTGTACGAATCGCCACTTACAGCCGAACGGCCATAAATCCTAAGCGGCATATAATTCCCATAAGCAGTCTCTAGTCGCCGGTAATAAAATCCCCCCAATAATGAGACCAAGCTCCGCTTTGAGGGTAAAACACGAACTGAGTTTACTGTGGGCTACCTGCCCGTATTTATGCAGGACTCGCACTTGGTGGACACTCCCCTAAGGGACCAAATGGGAGACTGGAATAACAGAAGGACATGGGGACATTTCAGACATACATCCCCACAATATTCCCAGCATGCATCACAGTTTCCTCCCCTCTGCTCGGGAGATAATTGGGAAGTAATTCAATTATCTCCCCGAGCAGAGGCACATCGCCATTTTAATTCAAAGTTATAAAATACATTCAAATTTATAACTTTCTAACTGCCGAACATAATACATTCGTGTAACATCTCCCCAGATAGCCTGGATCTGAGTGCATATTATTGGCGAATAGCGCTCAGATCCCATACGCATAGTTCAATCGCCATGGAGTCTAAGTTGGTTATAGTCCTTCGGTATGCGATCGACTCCATGGGATGGCTGTCTGGGTTAAGTCCATTCGTGTCGTTAAGTCTCCCGAACGGCTGGTGTTCGTATACCTCTGTTGATGGAGAAGGGGAAGTGGATGGCTTCAGCGATGTTCGGTTGCAAAAGTGTCCGTTTTGGGTTCCATGAAATAATCATCGAACACCGCTGGGCTTTCGCATAGTTAAAATGGCCGCCGCCTCGTGGTCGACATACGAACGACGACCACCCTGTCTTCGGTCTTAATGGAGAAGTGGCTGGAGTTAACCTCAACGTTCTAATTGGGATCAATAGGTTAATGAGCAGCACACTTCTCTCCTGGGTGGCCGTCCGTTCGGTAGTGGCGGTCGACAAACAAATGCATTCCCTTAATCCAGGCATACGAACGGGGAGATTCATGCAAACGGCAAAACAGATTAACACAGTATTCTTAGTCCATACGGATGGGTCTGTCACAGTCTTAGGTGCCCACCCCTTCTTTAGCCTCTGTGCCCCCTTTACAGTCCCTACCCACCAATTCTTTAGCCCCTGTGCCCCCTTTGCAGCCCCTGTGCCCTCCATTTTACAGCCGATGCCCACCCCTTCTATTGTCCCTTCTTTAAGCCCTGTGCCCCCTTTACAGCCCCTGTGCCCTCTCTTCTACAGCCCCTGCCCACCCATTCTATTGTCCCTGTCCATCCCTTCTATTTCCCCTCTGCCCCCTTTACAGCCCCTGTTCCCCCTCTACATTCCATATCCCCCTCCTCTACAGCCCCTTTCTAGAGCCCCGGTCCCCCCATCTACAGCCCTTTTCCAGGAATAAGGTGATCTCAGTCCCTGTGATTTTTTTTTGGGGGGGGGGGGGGGAGGAGGGGGCAAAATGCTAGTTTGCCTGTATAGCCAAAAAGCCTTGCACCGGCCCTGATTAAACCTAAAAAGTTTGGGAACCACAGATCTACTTTATAATTGTAAATACATTGTATTCCTTTATTGAATTAGCTTCTGGAGAACTTACCTATTTTATCAACATTTTTTGAGACAATATTCCTCTACTTTGAAATTGATGTGCAATCAGTAGACATCATAAGACAGTCTTTATGAGCATTTCATAAATATTTTACATTTACGATATGCAAAATGTTTTGGGAGGGTGACAGAGCTTGATTAAACTGACTACAATGGGCTGACCAAACTGAATGAGGGGGGCAGCGTTTACCTATGAACTCTGTCATCCATCACAGGTAGTGACATTAACAGAAAGTTATCAGCGCCTGTATGTGTGTATGCATGTCCTCTCTGCAACTGACCTCTCAACATCTCCACCATATGTGGAAAATACTTTTGCAGAGAGTGGGAAGACATGTATTTTCCGAAATATTCCATGTTGTTCCATTATAATTGTCTGTTTCTGTTACAAGAACTGTTAACCTGTGACTAATAATTTTGTATAGAGTGACTGAAATTTGTGATTATTGAGAACAAATGCTGGTCATTAAAAATCAATCAGTGATATTGTCCTCCCAGTTTTCAGAAAAAAATAACATCTAAGTTTTATGTAATATTTAAAGAGTAAAACATGAGTCAAATAAGAAGCTGCAGTTAAATATAACTATAAACTGTAAATAAATATCCAAATAAAGTCATGATAAATATAATGTAAGCAGGGAATGTAAATTAGACTTGGCAAAGTCTGAGCTTCAGTCTCAATGTGAGACACAAGGGTCGGGTTAGTGAATAACAGTGGCTAGCTATAAAGAAAATATTCCAAGATTTTCGTTTAACATTTTAATGCTAGAAATAAAACAATAGATTATATACATTAGTACTGATTAAAAATGAATGGAAGATCTTTGCAAAAAAAGCTAGAATTAAATCACCTAATTTTAATAGATGCAGAATGTGTGGCTGTAAGATTAGCCTGTAGCTCGTTGAGTTATGTAACATAACTCAACGAGCTACTGTGGCGTCGCTAGGGGGGGGGGGGGGGGGGCAGAGGGGGAAATGCCCCCCCCCCCCCCCCCATCATGCTGTGCCCCCCTTTGGGCCCCCCACCCCCCAAATGCCAGCAACCTGCTGGCCATGGGTTTACATTCTATTCCCTCGGACTGTAACAGTGTGTGTGTGTGTGTGTGTGTGTCTGGACTCAGCAGTCTGTGTGTGTGTATGGACATGGACTCAGCAGTGTGTGTATGTGTGTCTGTGTCTGTCTGCTAGTGAGGAAGCTTGTGTGTGTCTGTGTATGGACTCAGCAGTCTGTGTGTGTGTTTTTTATGGACTCAGCAGTGTGTGTGTGTGTATGGACTCAGCAGTCTGTGTGTGTGTGTGTATGGACTCAGCAGTCTGTGTGTGTGTGTATGGACTCAGCAGTCTGTGTGTGTATGGACTCAGCAGTCTGTGTGTGTGTGTCTGGACTCAGCAGTCTGTGTGTGTGTGTGTGTGTGTGTGTATGGACATGGACTCAGCAGTGTGTGTGTGTGTGTCTGTGTCTGTCTGCTAGTGAGGAAGCTTGTGTGTGTGTCTGTGTATGGACTCAGCAGTCTGTGTGTGTATGGACTCAGCAGTATGTGTGTGTGTTTGTATGGACTCAGCATGTGTGTGTATGGACTCAGCAGTCTGTGTGTGTGTGTGTGTGTGTGTATGGACTCAGCAGTCTGTGTGTGTGTGTGTGTGCATATGGACTCAGCAGTCTGTGTGTGTGTGTGTATGGACTCAGCAGTCTGTGTGTGTGTGTGTGTGTATGGACTCAGCAGTCTGTGTGTGTGTGTGTGTGTCTGGACTCAGCAGTCTGTGTGTGTGTGTGTGTGTGTGTGTGTATGGACTCAGCAGTCTGTGTGTGTGTATGGACTCAGCAGTCTGTGTGTGTGTATGGACTCAGCAATCTGTGTGTGTGTGTCTGGACTCAGAAGTCTGTGTGTGTGTGTGTGTGTGTGTGTGTGTGTGGACATGGACTCAGCAGTGTGTGTGTGTGTGTGTCTGTCTGCTAGTGAGGAAGCTTGTGTGTGTGTCTGTGTATGGACTCAGCAGTCTGTGTGTGTGTTTGTATGGACTCAGCAGTGTGTGTGTGTATGGACTCAGCAGTCTGTGTGTGTGTGTGTGTGTGTGTGTGTGTATGGACTCAGCAGTCTGTGTGCGTGTGTGTGTGTGTGTGTGTGTATGGACTCAGCAGTCTGTGTGTGTGTGTGTGTATGGACTCAGCAGTCTGTGTGTGTGTATGTCTATCGACTGGCACCCCGACTGGGTACCTCCGTTAATGGATGCTCCTAGCGCTTCCTGAGGACTCCAAGCACTCTGGCAGACACCACAATCACCGAACCGATGCAGCATATGAATCTTCTCAAGCATAGGAATGCTGTAGACCGTTGAATAGGAACCATACGAATAGGCTTACACTCCTAGCAGTTAACTGGAACAGCATGCAATAAATACTTCCCCCAATAATGAGACGACACTTTACTTTGAGTGTAAAACAGGAACTGAGGCTGGCAATCCCAGCCTGGTTTTTATTACAGTCAGGTAAAAACAGAACACACCCAGGGGGAGGTATAAAACAACCAATAACATAATGATACCGGAGAAACTGACGGAAGCCAAGCACAGAGAGATGGACACAGGTTTCTTCAGGAAGGAAGAGATTCTTTATTCGGTTCACCGATCGGGACTCAGAGGGACTAATGTCACCAAAATACAGCAAGTTCTGAGCCCCGGACAATAGTGCAGGCTCCTTATATAGGCATATAACTCCTCCCATATTAAGCTCCACCCGCACATTCTCTTGACCAATCAATACAAATAAGAATTAACTTCCTGCTTGACCGCATGGCCTGTCCAGCACAATGGAGGAGGGGAATACTACATCCTGTATTCTCGCACATGCTCCGTACACTACTGATCGTATCTTGCCACGTGCAACTAACTGATCGATACGTCAGCATATGCACGTACACATGCCACGTGGTAATCTCGGCCTACTAAATTTATTTTTACCGAGATTCCACCACATTCCCCCCTTTGATGCCTCTTGATATTTCACAATTACTTGAGGCATCACTTAACCTTGGTTTGCATACACCTCAGGTTACCATGAACCAGACCAGACTTTTCCTATGATGTGAATCCCTTAACACTCCTCGTCCTGCATTGGTTCTCCCTGATCTAGAGCCTTATATTTATATATGGCTATTATCTGTGCTGAAGCCTTCCTTTCTGCTATATTTTCTATCAGGCTTTGCACAGAACTAACTACTAAGGGGATAAGACATGGCAGGAGCAGACACAACATTAAAATCAGTAGGACTCCGCCTACCAATGCCTTAAGCCCTCCAAACTGCTCATACCAGCTACCAAACCAACTGCTTGGATTATACCCTTTCCATACCTGAGTAGGCACATGCGCTAGTTTAACCATATGGCTAGTAAGCTCAGCTATTGCTTGCCCTTCGTCATCTATTTGAAGACAGCAATTGCTCAGGTTAAACTTCCCACATACACCTCCCTCTACTGCCAATAGGTAATCCAAGGCTAATCTATTTTGGTATACTGCTGTCCTTATCCTTGTATTATGCTTCGCTAGAATATTGAGCGCTTGTGAGGTCTCATTAGTAATAATCTCAACCACTGCCTGTAATCTTATAATACGGTTGAGCATATAAATTGGGGTTCTATGCAGGGAATGGAGTTCTGCTCATCTTCACAGGGGTCCCTTCGAGACTTTTCCTGACTTTTAAACTACACGTCGGTGAGCGGACAGGCTTTATTATGGCCGTCTCACTCACTTACCAATCTCTGAAACAATAAAATTTGTAATCCACAAGGTTCCTCGTCACTCCGACTGAGTCGTGCACTTTAACCGGATCTTGCAGGGATTCTCTGGATCTGCTGTAACTTGCCAAGAATCGACTGCTGCTGGTTTAACCCTGGAGTGATGTATCCACGGAGTCACTTCGGCCACTTTTATCGCTGTAGGGGTAGACAAAAGAACAACATAAGGACCTCTCCACTTGGGCCCTAACGGTACATTATTCCACTCTTTAATCCACACTTGGTCTCCTGGGTGATAACTATGAACAGGGGGATAAATATTCACAGGTAATCTATCTTGTACCCATTTCTGTACCTCCTCCATAGTCTTACCCAACTCTACAACCTGCTGCCGAGTAATTCCTTCTCCCAACTGACTCAAATCCCCCCTTAAGTTACCAAGTATGGGAGGTGGTCACCCATACATGATTTCAAAAGGAGAGAGGCCCATCCTTCTGGTAGGTGTACTGCGGATTCGTAACAGAGCTATAGGCAAAAGAACATTCCACTTAAGTTGGGTTTCCTGACACATTTTTGCCAACTGGTTCTTAATAGTTCTATTCATTCTCTCTACCTTACCAGAACTCTGAGGTCTATATGCCGTATGAAGTCTCCACTTTATACCAAGCATATGAGTCAGTTGTTGTAGGCATTGATGAACAAAAGCTGGACCATTGTCCGATCCTATAGAGCAGGGTAGTCTATATCGGGGTATTATTTCTCATAGCAGGAATCTCACAACTTCTCCTGCTTTCTCTGTACGAGTAGGACATGCTTCTACCCAGCCTGAATAGGTGCACACAACTACTAGTAGGTAGCGATGTCCACCAGATTTAGGCATTACTGTATAGTCAATTTGTAGATCGGACATAGGGAGTCTCCCCATAAACTGGACTCCTGGTGGCTTTACTGGTCCTTGCCTTGCATTATTTTTAGCACACGTCACACATCTTCGTACAATGGTTTGAGTTAAGTTGGACAATCTTGGTATGTAGAAATGTTTTCTGAGAGATTCTTCTGTACTGTCTCTCCCAGAATGTGTCCCGTTGTGATAGTTTTGGACAATTTCTACCGCTAGTGATGCTGGAATAACTATTCTCCCATCTTCTAACTGATACCATTTGTTCTCCAAATACTTTCCAGGTTCAGTCTTTAACCACTCCTCTTCTTGAGCTGTATAAACTGGAGTCCATTGAGACAGTGGGGTTGGTATAAGAGCAGCTATATGTTCCACATATTCCTGTCTTCCTGATTCAGCGGCACACTTAGCTGCATTATCTGCCATCCGGTTTCCTTTGGTTACATCACCATCTCCTCTCAGATGCGCTCGACAATGTATAATTCCGACTTCTTTCGGTTCCCATACTGCTTCCAATAGTTGTAGGATTTCAGCTGCGTACTTGATTTCTTTGCCCTCTGAATTCAATAGTCCTCTTTCTTTATACAAAGCTCCGTGGGCATGAGTGGTTAAAAACGCATACTTGGAGTCCGTGTAGATGTTCACTCTTAAACCTTCAGCCAATTGTAACGCTCGTGTCAGTGCTATCAATTCTGCTTTCTGTGCTGATGTTCCTTTTGCCAGTGGCCGAGTGTGGCGAAACCAGCTTCGCCACTGTGAACTGGAGAGGCCTGGCTGCTAGCCTCCTGCCCGCTGACTATGGCCCCTGGACATATTGCACTTTAAAGACTATATTTGGGCATGTACTAATTTATATTGCTGCTATTGGCCCTTTAAAATCAGCAATGGACATTTTGGGACTACTGTCCCTTTAAGACTGTGAAGCATATCCTATTGTACTGCCTGTATATTGTATATGTATTTATGTATGCAGTTAACCTGGGTTATATATATATATGCAGCCTTCATCTGATTGTTCGGTAGAATCACTCCATTCATTGTATTGAGGAAACTACCGAACAACCAGACCACCCAGGATTAAGTGTGCCTCCAATTACCGGTTGCAACAATGTTGCAAACGGGTAATTGGCAATCATGTAATGTGTTCTGTGTCCTCTGGGTGGCCGCCATTCAGGAAGCAACCACGTGGCGGCGGCCATCTTTAACTGCCGAACAGCGGTGTTTTGCCGTCGAGTGTCTGGAACTGAAATCGGACACTCGACTAGGCAAACACCGCTGAGACCTCCAGACTTCCAGGAATTCGTATAGAAACTACCGAATGACCCGCCGTTCGGTAGAAAGAAACATACGAACTAGGGGATTCATGCGAATCCCCCTTAGTCTCTATAACCCAAGTAATTCGTATGTTTCATTCACCTGTTTGTGACCGACCGCAGGGCCAAAATGCATGGAACTGTTTTCGGATACTTTACCCATGCGGTCGGTCAATACTTTAAAGTCCCATAACTCCCGAACCATTTATCCGAATGGGCTGATTCTTGCATATGTTGTCCCCCTGAATAAGGGCTATCAGGGGATACCTGTTTTGGAGGTGTAGCATAGGTATTTGGGGTACATCCAGGAATTGGGGAAAAAGGTGTACAGTATAATTGTGTTAAGTGTTAATCTAAGGGGAGGAAATGTGTGGGAGGTACATTCATGTGATTGGGTAATTTCATCCTCCCCCTGGGAGTGTCCTGTATGTACTTGTTGGTAATAAAAGCCAGACTGGGTGTCCCAGTCTAGAGTTCTTGCTTAACCCTCAAAGCGATGTGTCGTCTCGGTCTTTGGGGGAATGGGATTGTATGCTGACTGCCAAGAGTGTAAGCCGATGTCTGCTTTTCTTGTTCAGCTGTTCCAGTGTTCGTGTGGTTCCAGTCGGGAGAATGGTGTTTGCAGTAGCTGCCTGTGCATCTGGAAAGGGGATTATCGCCTAAACTGGGTTTTATCCTCTTGTAAGTGAAACGGTCCGTTACACCGAGCTTCTATCACCTTGTCTATCGTTGTTACTGCATATCCTGCATAGCGGATCCCTTCTTTCACATAACTACTGCCGTCTGTGTAATATTGAACGTCGGGGTTCTGGATGGGAAAATCACGAAGATCTGGTCTACTTGAGAATACTTCATCCATCACTTCCAAACAATCATGTTGACTTTCAGTAGGTTGTGGCAAAAGGGTAGCTGGATTTAAGGTATTTACAGTCTCTAAATGCACTCTTGGGTTTTCACACAACATTGCTTGATACTTAGTCATACGGCTATTACTAAACCAATAATTTCCTTTGTAATTCAACAACGTCTGTACTGCATGTGGGACTCGTACATAAAGTTCTTGACCCAGAGTGAGTTTATCGGCTTCAGCTACCAGCAGGGCGGCTGCAGCTACGGCTCTTAGACAAGGTGGAAGTCCGCTGGCCACTGCATCCAATTGCTTAGACATGTAGGCAACGGGTCTTTGCCATGATCCCAAGTACTGTGTCAATACTCCCACAGCCATTCTTCTTTGCTCGTGTACATACAGGTAGAATGGTCGTGTGTGATCAGGCAGACCTAATGCTGGGGCACTCATCAAAGCCTTCTTCACATCTTCAAATGCCTTTTGCTGTTCTGGGGTCCATAGGAAGGGATCGTGTTCTGTACCCTTGATAGCTGCATACAGAGGTTTTGCCAATATCGCGTAACTGGGAATCCATATCCTACAGAAGCCTGCTGCCCCCAAGAACTCTCGCACTTGTCTTCTATTCTTGGGTGTTGGTATTTGGCACACAGCTTCTTTTCTCTCTGGCCCCATTATCCTTTGACCTTCAGAGATATGGAATCCCAGATATTTGACAGTTGGCAGACACAACTGAGCCTTCTTCCTAGACACCTTGTATCCTGCCTTCCAGAGAATGTGTAGTAGATCGTGCGTGGCTTGCTGACATATTTCCCTTGTGACTGCGGCTATCAACAAGTCATCTACATATTGTAACAATACACACTCTCCTGGGATTGACTCGAAATCCAGTAGATCTTGACTTAGAGCTGAACCGAACAGGGTAGGTGAATTTTTAAACCCTTGGGGCAGTCTTGTCATCTGGCGTTTTGAGCCCGTTACAGCATTTTCCCATTGGAAAGCGAAGATACATTGGCTTTCTGCGGCAATTCAGAGGCAAAAGAAGGCATCTTTGAGGTCTAAGACTGTAAAATAGGTAGCCCCGCCCGGAATTAAAGCAAGCAGGTTATACGGTGTGACGGAACCATCCGTCTGTCTAGTGCTTTAGTGGATTCGACTATTTTGGGCCATCCGTCTAAATGACTGATTCGTTATGTTATGAAGCATGTTTTACCGTTCCAGCCTGTTTTCCAGCCGTTCACCTCATTTCGCACGAACTCCATGTCTAACATATGGGTAGCCGCCATTTTGGGACTTTTGCACGTGTTCGCGGCCATCTTGCGTGCGAACAGCGGTGTTTGCCTGTGAACGCGTGGAACTAAAAACGGATACCCAAACAGGCGAACACCGCTGAGACCTCCATACACCCAGAAATTCGTGTGGGAACTACCGAACGACGAGCCATTCGGTAGTTACTTGTAATCGGCTATGGGGAATCCAGCGAACTCGGAGATAGTTGTGGATGATGAGGATTTCGTATGATTTTAACCGGCGAACGAAGACCGACTGCAGGGCCAAAACTGCAGGGGCCAAAACATCTTCGCCAAAACATCTTCGTACAATGGTTTGAGTTAAGTTGGACAATCTTGGTATGTAGAAATGTTTTCTGAGAGATTCTTCTGTACTGTCTCTCCCAGAATGTGTCCCGTTGTGATAGTTTTGGACAATTTCTACCGCTAGTGATGCTGGAATAACTATTCTCCCATCTTCTAACTGATACCATTTGTTCTCCAAATACTTTCCAGGTTCAGTCTTTAACCACTCCTCTTCTTGAGCTGTATAAACTGGAGTCCATTGAGACAGTGGGGTTGGTATAAGAGCAGCTATATGTTCCACATATTCCTGTCTTCCTGATTCAGCGGCACACTTAGCTGCATTATCTGCCATCCGGTTTCCTTTGGTTACATCACCATCTCCTCTCAGATGCGCTCGACAATGTATAATTCCGACTTCTTTCGGTTCCCATACTGCTTCCAATAGTTGTAGGATTTCAGCTGCGTACTTGATTTCTTTGCCCTCTGAATTCAATAGTCCTCTTTCTTTATACAAAGCTCCGTGGGCATGAGTGGTTAAAAACGCATACTTGGAGTCCGTGTAGATGTTCACTCTTAAACCTTCAGCCAATTGTAACGCTCGTGTCAGTGCTATCAATTCTGCTTTCTGTGCTGATGTTCCTTTTGCCAGTGGCCGAGTGTGGCGAAACCAGCTTCGCCACTGTGAACTGGAGAGGCCTGGCTGCTAGCCTCCTGCCCGCTGACTATGGCCCCTGGACATATTGCACTTTAAAGACTATATTTGGGCATGTACTAATTTATATTGCTGCTATTGGCCCTTTAAAATCAGCAATGGACATTTTGGGACTACTGTCCCTTTAAGACTGTGAAGCATATCCTATTGTACTGCCTGTATATTGTATATGTATTTATGTATGCAGTTAACCTGGGTTATATATATATATGCAGCCTTCATCTGATTGTTCGGTAGAATCACTCCATTCATTGTATTGAGGAAACTACCGAACAACCAGACCACCCAGGATTAAGTGTGCCTCCAATTACCGGTTGCAACAATGTTGCAAACGGGTAATTGGCAATCATGTAATGTGTTCTGTGTCCTCTGGGTGGCCGCCATTCAGGAAGCAACCACGTGGCGGCGGCCATCTTTAACTGCCGAACAGCGGTGTTTTGCCGTCGAGTGTCTGGAACTGAAATCGGACACTCGACTAGGCAAACACCGCTGAGACCTCCAGACTTCCAGGAATTCGTATAGAAACTACCGAATGACCCGCCGTTCGGTAGAAAGAAACATACGAACTAGGGGATTCATGCGAATCCCCCTTAGTCTCTATAACCCAAGTAATTCGTATGTTTCATTCACCTGTTTGTGACCGACCGCAGGGCCAAAATGCATGGAACTGTTTTCGGATACTTTACCCATGCGGTCGGTCAATACTTTAAAGTCCCATAACTCCCGAACCATTTATCCGAATGGGCTGATTCTTGCATATGTTGTCCCCCTGAATAAGGGCTATCAGGGGATACCTGTTTTGGAGGTGTAGCATAGGTATTTGGGGTACATCCAGGAATTGGGGAAAAAGGTGTACAGTATAATTGTGTTAAGTGTTAATCTAAGGGGAGGAAATGTGTGGGAGGTACATTCATGTGATTGGGTAATTTCATCCTCCCCCTGGGAGTGTCCTGTATGTACTTGTTGGTAATAAAAGCCAGACTGGGTGTCCCAGTCTAGAGTTCTTGCTTAACCCTCAAAGCGATGTGTCGTCTCGGTCTTTGGGGGAATGGGATTGTATGCTGACTGCCAAGAGTGTAAGCCGATGTCTGCTTTTCTTGTTCAGCTGTTCCAGTGTTCGTGTGGTTCCAGTCGGGAGAATGGTGTTTGCAGTAGCTGCCTGTGCATCTGGAAAGGGGATTATCGCCTAAACTGGGTTTTATCCTCTTGTAAGTGAAACGGTCCGTTACACCGAGCTTCTATCACCTTGTCTATCGTTGTTACTGCATATCCTGCATAGCGGATCCCTTCTTTCACATAACTACTGCCGTCTGTGTAATATTGAACGTCGGGGTTCTGGATGGGAAAATCACGAAGATCTGGTCTACTTGAGAATACTTCATCCATCACTTCCAAACAATCATGTTGACTTTCAGTAGGTTGTGGCAAAAGGGTAGCTGGATTTAAGGTATTTACAGTCTCTAAATGCACTCTTGGGTTTTCACACAACATTGCTTGATACTTAGTCATACGGCTATTACTAAACCAATAATTTCCTTTGTAATTCAACAACGTCTGTACTGCATGTGGGACTCGTACATAAAGTTCTTGACCCAGAGTGAGTTTATCGGCTTCAGCTACCAGCAGGGCGGCTGCAGCTACGGCTCTTAGACAAGGTGGAAGTCCGCTGGCCACTGCATCCAATTGCTTAGACATGTAGGCAACGGGTCTTTGCCATGATCCCAAGTACTGTGTCAATACTCCCACAGCCATTCTTCTTTGCTCGTGTACATACAGGTAGAATGGTCGTGTGTGATCAGGCAGACCTAATGCTGGGGCACTCATCAAAGCCTTCTTCACATCTTCAAATGCCTTTTGCTGTTCTGGGGTCCATAGGAAGGGATCGTGTTCTGTACCCTTGATAGCTGCATACAGAGGTTTTGCCAATATCGCGTAACTGGGAATCCATATCCTACAGAAGCCTGCTGCCCCCAAGAACTCTCGCACTTGTCTTCTATTCTTGGGTGTTGGTATTTGGCACACAGCTTCTTTTCTCTCTGGCCCCATTATCCTTTGACCTTCAGAGATATGGAATCCCAGATATTTGACAGTTGGCAGACACAACTGAGCCTTCTTCCTAGACACCTTGTATCCTGCCTTCCAGAGAATGTGTAGTAGATCGTGCGTGGCTTGCTGACATATTTCCCTTGTGACTGCGGCTATCAACAAGTCATCTACATATTGTAACAATACACACTCTCCTGGGATTGACTCGAAATCCAGTAGATCTTGACTTAGAGCTGAACCGAACAGGGTAGGTGAATTTTTAAACCCTTGGGGCAGTCTTGTCATCTGGCGTTTTGAGCCCGTTACAGCATTTTCCCATTGGAAAGCGAAGATACATTGGCTTTCTGCGGCAATTCAGAGGCAAAAGAAGGCATCTTTGAGGTCTAAGACTGTAAAATAGGTAGCCCCGCCCGGAATTAAAGCAAGCAGGTTATACGGTGTGACGGAACCATCCGTCTGTCTAGTGCTTTAGTGGATTCGACTATTTTGGGCCATCCGTCTAAATGACTGATTCGTTATGTTATGAAGCATGTTTTACCGTTCCAGCCTGTTTTCCAGCCGTTCACCTCATTTCGCACGAACTCCATGTCTAACATATGGGTAGCCGCCATTTTGGGACTTTTGCACGTGTTCGCGGCCATCTTGCGTGCGAACAGCGGTGTTTGCCTGTGAACGCGTGGAACTAAAAACGGATACCCAAACAGGCGAACACCGCTGAGACCTCCATACACCCAGAAATTCGTGTGGGAACTACCGAACGACGAGCCATTCGGTAGTTACTTGTAATCGGCTATGGGGAATCCAGCGAACTCGGAGATAGTTGTGGATGATGAGGATTTCGTATGATTTTAACCGGCGAACGAAGACCGACTGCAGGGCCAAAACTTGTGGAACTCTTTTCGGCTAGAAGATCCGTGCAGTCGGTCAAAACTTCAATCATCCATAACTCCCGAACCCCTTAACCGAATGGGCTGGGATTTGGACAGAGTGTTCCCCTAACCAAGACCTTTCAAGCGGTGCTGGACTTAAAGGTGTACCCCCTGGTTTTGGGGTACATCCAGAACTGGGGTAAATTATTGTACAGTATAATTGTGTTATGTGGTTATCTGAGGGGAGGAGAGGTGGGGGTGTTACCCTGTGTATAATTGGTTATTTTCATCCTCCCCCTGGGAGTGCCCTGTGTGTGCCTTTTCCTAATAAAAAGCAGGCTGGATGTTCCAGTCCTCAGATCTTGTTTTGACCCTCAACACAGAGCTTCAGTCTCGTTATTGGTGGGATTCTTATTTACGCTTAAGGACTATTATTGGGAACTTATGCCATTTGGTGGATATCGTTATTCGAGAGATTACTGCTTCCCCTGGTTATGGTTCGTGGATTATACAGTATACGAACAAGGACTTGATACGGTGAGAGGGGAAGGTGGACTAAACGGTGATTTACTTATTAAGACAAAAGGTGTCTTAACATACGGATTGGGCACAACTGGATGTATACTAACAACCGCATCATTGACTGCTCTCAAGTCCTGCACAGGGCGATACTCATCTGTACCGGGCTTTTGAACAGGCAGCAATGGGGTGTTCCAGGGGGAAGTACAGAATTTTAGGATACCATACCGTATGAACTTATCCAGATAAGATTGAATGTTCTTCTTAGCCTTCTGCGGGATGTGATATTGCCGTAGGCTCACTGGATAAACCCCAAGTTTTAGTTCGATTTTAATAGGTGGAATATTGCGGGCCAGTCCTGGTGGGTTGTTCTCTGCCCAAACTCCTGGTATGTTGAATAAGGATTCATCACTCCTAGGGTTTTGGCTAGTCAACGCTGTATAAAGTCGCCACTCTTCTTCCTTTGGTATGGATAATGTCATAATACCTGAAGGTCCATTAAACTTTAAGGATGTTGTTCCGTTTGGTAGGAACGTAATCTGCGCTTGTAATTTGGATAGCAAATCACGTCCCAGCAATTGGACTGGACATTCAGGCATGTAAAGGAATTGATGTTTTACTACGTGGCCTCCCAATGTACAGAGTCGACTTTTAAGAACCGTGTGGCGGTACCAGCCTTGCCACTGGGCATTGGAGAAGACTGATTGCCAGCCTCCTGCCATGTGACTATGGCCCCTGAGATGTATTGCCTGCTCTCCTGTACTGCTGAGGATTGCTACCCCTTAGGTGGATTTGGCTATGGAGCTTGTGTAGTGCCCTCTGTTGGTAGCAACAGTAATATGCACTACCTGAATAGCAAGACTGGTAATTTGCATATTCGGGTAGATTTGCATATCGCTAATTCTGCATGCAGGAGAGACATTTGTGTTAATTATGGTCTTCCCCACCTATTTATAAATATGTAATTATGTTATAATAAGTCACTGAATGTTGCCTGCTATGATTTGACTGTTTGTAATTTTATTGAGTTTTCACAGCAATGTTAATGTAATGACCAAATGGGCTAGTCCCAAGTAAAATAAAGATTTTGTCAGTTCTACTTCACCCTCAATTTGGAGTCCTGTCTCTTTTTGGGGGAATCTGCTACAAGGGATTGCTATGCTCTGTATATTCCCTTGCTATAATCACTCCTAAGCTCTTTTAAGAGCTCGTTCCTGCTTCGCTCTGGAAGGAAGAGAGGTTCGTCCTGCGGTGGTTGTGTTGTCGGCTAGAGTGCTTGGAATCCTCAAGAAGTGCTAGGAGCATCCATCAACGGAGGTACCCAGTCGGGGTGCCAGGTGATCCGTTACATTGGTGGCAGCGGTGGGATCGTTCCTACAACCAGAGGGACAGCTACAGACAACACCATTCCTGGATTACAAAGTGAGGGCAACGCCAGTACCCGTACAGCGCCCCTATCTACAAGGAACCAACTGCAGCAGAGCAAGCATGGCACCCAGCTACACTCAAGAGGCGTATGACAGAGAGGTCACCGCGGTGCTGGCTATATGCGGACCCAACCTCTCAGAGGAGCTAATACAGTGTGTGAAGAAAGCAGTGCGAGAGTACTTGCCGCGGGAATCAGAGTGGGCCAGGGGGTTTGCAGACCTCCCTCCCCAGCGGCAATGTGTGGCCCAGGGAGCTGATGGTGTCGTCCATCCTCCCCAGCAGCCGTGTGTGTCCAAGGGAGCCGAAGGTGCAGTCCTTCCTCCCCAGCGGCAGGCTGAGTTACAGGGGGCAGAGGTTCCTGCCCCCCAGCAGCAAAGTGAGATGCCAAGAAGGCAGTGTGAAGTGAAGGGAGAGGAGAGCAGCGTCCTCCCTCCCCAGCGGCAATGTGTGCCCCAGGGAGCTGATGGTGTCGTCCATCCTCCCCAGCAGCCGTGTGTGTCCAAGGGAGCCGAAGGTGCAGTCCTTCCTCCCCAGCGGCAGGCTGAGTTACAGGGGGCAGAGGTTGTTGTTCCTGCCCCCCAGCAGCAAAGTGATATGCCAAGAAGGCAGTGGGAAGTGAAGGGAGAGGAGAGCAGCGTCCTCCCTCCCCAGCGGCAATGTGTGCCCCAGGGAGCTGATGGTGTCGTCCATCCTCCCCAGCAGCCGTGTGTGTCCAAGGGAGCCGAAGGTGCAGTCCTTCCTCCCCAGCGGCAGGCTGAGTTACAGGGGGCAGAGGTTGTTGTTCCTGCCCCCCAGCAGCAAAGTGATATGCCAAGAAGGCAGTGTGAAGTGAAGGGAGAGGAGAGCAGCGTCCTCCCTCCCCAGCGGCAGTGTGTGCCCGAGGGAGCTGATGGTGTCGTCCATACTCCCCAGCAGCCGTGTGTGTCCCAGGGAGCCGAAGGTGCCGTCCTTCCTCCCCAGCGGCAGGCTGAGTTACAGGGGGCAGAGGTTGTTGTTCCTGCCCCCCAGCAGCAAAGTGAGATGCCAAGAAGGCAGTGTGAAGCGAAGGGAGAGGAGAGCAGCGTCCTCCCTCCCCAGCGGCAGTGTGTGCCCCAGGGAGCTGATGGTGTCGTCCATCCTCCCCAGCGGCAGGGTGTCCTGCAGGGAGCAGAGACAGTCAGTCTCGCACCCCAGCAGCCGGACAAGAGAATGAAAGGGGAGACAGCTGGTCCCCCTTTCCACCAGCAGAGAGAGTGGCAGGGAGAGGAGCCTGCTAACCCCCCTCCCCAGCGGCAGTTTACCGTCCAGAGAGAGGAGCTTGTTACACCCTCTCTCCAGCGGCAGCCTAACCCACCAAGGGGAGATGTTAAGCCCCACATCTGGGCAGATGGGACCGTAGTCTCTGCACTTACAGCCCCAGGGGTAGGGACGGTCGGTCCTGTCCCCCAGCCACAGAGCGATATACCTAAAGGGGAGACAGTCGGTCTCCAGCAGCCAGGCTCCCACCAGACTACTCCCGTGGTAGTGCTGGCAACAGGACAGAGTACCGCTGGTCTCTGCCCCCTCAGCAACCCACCAAGACAGCATATCAGTCTCTCCCACAGCCGTGGGGAGACACCTGAACTTGGACAAAATTCTCCCTCACCCAGGTGTAGTAACTGTTTATTATGGGTGGGCTGCTCTACTACTTCTGTTCTGTGGGTGGGTTGCTGGACTAACCAGGGCACTGACCGGCAGGAGGTCAGATACCCTGTTAGTCTAATTGGTAAAGGGGAGAATTGTGGCGAAACCAACTTCGCCACTGTGGGCTGGAGAAGCCTGGCTGCTAGCCTCCTGCCCTGCGACTATGGCCCCTGGACATATTGCACTTTAAAGACTATATTTGGGCATGTATAATTTATATTGCTGCTACTGGCCCTTTAAAATCAGCGGTGGGATGGCTTCCTAGCCTTGGGAAAACCAGCACTACTTCAGAGATGGAAGGCCGTGCAGTATCTCCCTTTGATGCCAGGCTCCAGCAGCGACTACAGGATGTGATGCGCAGTATGGAGTATCCTATCCCAGAGGAAAAAGAGACAGAGTGGAGGGTGGCGCTTCGTACCGATCTCTGGAAGGAGGACATCGACGAAATTCGACCCTTCCGGTTCGAGGAAATCCTGACCACTAACCAGCGCCAAGCAGAACAACTAGAGCTGCGGATGCCATTATTGGGAAACCAGCCCTCAGAGGAATGGGTAAGCGAACTGGAGACGCTAGTTGAGACTGAGGTGTGGCTGGATGATTCCTATCGGGCCCTGCGGTGGCATGCTTACCACCTCTACCCATGGCTGATCGAGTACAAGTGTATTGAGGGGGAAGACTACGATGGCCCTGGTTTGTTGTGGGATACTATTGAAACTAGTCTCTGGTTCGGAGACACCGACATTGCTCGCTTCTGGTCCATCCGAGCTGAGCGGGCAGACAACTGGGACCTTACGGAGATCGATGCCATTCAGCCAGATCTATCTTTTCTTTACCGTTCCAGCCTGTTTTCCAGCCGTTCACCTCATTTCGCACGAACTCCATGTCTAACATATGGGTAGCCGCCATTTTGGGACTTTTGCACGTGTTCGCGGCCATCTTGCGTGCGAACAGCGGTGTTTGCCTGTGAACGCGTGGAACTAAAAACGGATACCCAAACAGGCGAACACCGCTGAGACCTCCACAGCAGCCGTGTGTGTCCAAGGGAGCCGAAGGTGCAGTCCTTCCTCCCCAGCGGCAGGCTGAGTTACAGGGGGCAGAGGTTGTTGTTCCTGCCCCCCAGCAGCAAAGTGAGATGCCAAGAAGGCAGTGTGAAGTGAAGGGAGAGGAGAGCAGCGTCCTCCCTCCCCAGCGGCAATGTGTGCCCCAGGGAGCTGATGGTGTCGTCCATCCTCCCCAGCAGCCGTGTGTGTCCAAGGGAGCCGAAGGTGCAGTCCTTCCTCCCCAGCGGCAGGCTGAGTTACAGGGGGCAGAGGTTGTTGTTCCTGCCCCCCAGCAGCAAAGTGATATGCCAAGAAGGCAGTGGGAAGTGAAGGGAGAGGAGAGCAGCGTCCTCCCTCCCCAGCGGCAATGTGTGCCCCAGGGAGCTGATGGTGTCGTCCATCCTCCCCAGCAGCCGTGTGTGTCCAAGGGAGCCGAAGGTGCAGTCCTTCCTCCCCAGCGGCAGGCTGAGTTACAGGGGGCAGAGGTTGTTGTTCCTGCCCCCCAGCAGCAAAGTGATATGCCAAGAAGGCAGTGTGAAGTGAAGGGAGAGGAGAGCAGCGTCCTCCCTCCCCAGCGGCAGTGTGTGCCCGAGGGAGCTGATGGTGTCGTCCATACTCCCCAGCAGCCGTGTGTGTCCCAGGGAGCCGAAGGTGCCGTCCTTCCTCCCCAGCGGCAGGCTGAGTTACAGGGGGCAGAGGTTGTTGTTCCTGCCCCCCAGCAGCAAAGTGAGATGCCAAGAAGGCAGTGTGAAGCGAAGGGAGAGGAGAGCAGCGTCCTCCCTCCCCAGCGGCAGTGTGTGCCCCAGGGAGCTGATGGTGTCGTCCATCCTCCCCAGCGGCAGGGTGTCCTGCAGGGAGCAGAGACAGTCAGTCTCGCACCCCAGCAGCCGGACAAGAGAATGAAAGGGGAGACAGCTGGTCCCCCTTTCCACCAGCAGAGAGAGTGGCAGGGAGAGGAGCCTGCTAACCCCCCTCCCCAGCGGCAGTTTACCGTCCAGAGAGAGGAGCTTGTTACACCCTCTCTCCAGCGGCAGCCTAACCCACCAAGGGGAGATGTTAAGCCCCACATCTGGGCAGATGGGACCGTAGTCTCTGCACTTACAGCCCCAGGGGTAGGGACGGTCGGTCCTGTCCCCCAGCCACAGAGCGATATACCTAAAGGGGAGACAGTCGGTCTCCAGCAGCCAGGCTCCCACCAGACTACTCCCGTGGTAGTGCTGGCAACAGGACAGAGTACCGCTGGTCTCTGCCCCCTCAGCAACCCACCAAGACAGCATATCAGTCTCTCCCACAGCCGTGGGGAGACACCTGAACTTGGACAAAATTCTCCCTCACCCAGGTGTAGTAACTGTTTATTATGGGTGGGCTGCTCTACTACTTCTGTTCTGTGGGTGGGTTGCTGGACTAACCAGGGCACTGACCGGCAGGAGGTCAGATACCCTGTTAGTCTAATTGGTAAAGGGGAGAATTGTGGCGAAACCAACTTCGCCACTGTGGGCTGGAGAAGCCTGGCTGCTAGCCTCCTGCCCTGCGACTATGGCCCCTGGACATATTGCACTTTAAAGACTATATTTGGGCATGTATAATTTATATTGCTGCTACTGGCCCTTTAAAATCAGCGGTGGGATGGCTTCCTAGCCTTGGGAAAACCAGCACTACTTCAGAGATGGAAGGCCGTGCAGTATCTCCCTTTGATGCCAGGCTCCAGCAGCGACTACAGGATGTGATGCGCAGTATGGAGTATCCTATCCCAGAGGAAAAAGAGACAGAGTGGAGGGTGGCGCTTCGTACCGATCTCTGGAAGGAGGACATCGACGAAATTCGACCCTTCCGGTTCGAGGAAATCCTGACCACTAACCAGCGCCAAGCAGAACAACTAGAGCTGCGGATGCCATTATTGGGAAACCAGCCCTCAGAGGAATGGGTAAGCGAACTGGAGACGCTAGTTGAGACTGAGGTGTGGCTGGATGATTCCTATCGGGCCCTGCGGTGGCATGCTTACCACCTCTACCCATGGCTGATCGAGTACAAGTGTATTGAGGGGGAAGACTACGATGGCCCTGGTTTGTTGTGGGATACTATTGAAACTAGTCTCTGGTTCGGAGACACCGACATTGCTCGCTTCTGGTCCATCCGAGCTGAGCGGGCAGACAACTGGGACCTTACGGAGATCGATGCCATTCAGCCAGATCTATCTTTTCTTGCCAACCGGGAGTGGGAACTAGAACAGGATTATGTTTGCCTATTCCAATGTATAACGCCGCCTGTCTCTGACATGATGGGGCTTATTGACTGTATGCCACCGGAAGCATTGAGTTTAGTTCTTCCTCCCCAGCAACCAAGCCTGTTATCAGGGGACCTTGGTACTGTACCACATATGTCCCAACCAGCACCAGAGATGGAAGATCTTATTGACTTGTCCTGGGAAGACACCCAGCTGGCAGGTGGAGATGGGACCGAAGTCTCTCTACCGGCCCTACAGGGATGCTGGGCAGTCGGCCCAGATCCCCAGCGGCAGTATGTATCCCAGGGAGCTGAAGGTGCCGTCCTTCCTCCCCAGCGGCAGTGTGTCCCCTTAGGAGAGGAGACAGTTGGTCCCTCTTCCCAGCAGTCCAGTGAGTCTCAGGGAGCCGAAGGTGCAGTCCTTCCTCCCAAGCGGCAGTGTGTGTCCTTAGGAGAGGAGACAGTTGGTCCCTCTCCCCAGCAGTCCAGTGAGTCTCAGGGAGCCGAAGGTGCAGTCCTTCCTCCCCAGCGGCAGTGTGTGTTACAGGGAGCTGAAGGTGTCGTCCTTCCTCCCCAGCAGCAGTGTGTGTCATTAGGAGAGGAGACAGTTAGTCTCTCTCCCCAGCGGCTGAAAGTATGTATGGGAGAGGAGCTTGTTACCCCCTCTCCCCAGCAGCAGCTTAACCCACCAAGGGGAGACAGTAAGCTCCACAACAGTGCAGATGGGACCGTGGTCTCTGCACATGCACCACTAGGGGTAGGGACAGTCGGTCCTGTCCACCAGCAGCAGGGCTGTTTAGCCAAAGGGGAGACAGTCGGTCTCCCCCTCCAGCAACAGGACTATGTAACCAAAGGGGAGACAGTCGGTCTCCCCCTCCAGCAGCAGCCCCAGATCCCGAGAGAGGAGCCTATCAACTCTTCTTTTCAGCATGGCTCCAACCAGGCTACTCCCGTGGTAGCGCTGGCACTCAGCAACCCACCAAGGCAGCCTATCAGTACCCCACACAGCCTTGTTGAGGCACCTGGACATGGACGAGCTAATCTTTTACCCAGGTGCAGTAACCATGCATTGTGGGTAGGCTGTATTACTGTTTGTGCTTCGTGGGTGGGTTGCTGGACTAACCAGGGCACTGACCGGCAGGAGGTCAGATACCCTGTTAGTCTGTTTGGAAAAGGGGAGAAATGTGGCGGTACCAGCCTTGCCACTGGGCATTGGAGAAGACTGATTGCCAGCCTCCTGCCATGTGACTATGGCCCCTGAGATGTATTGCCTGCTCTCCTGTACTGCTGAGGATTGCTACCCCTTAGGTGGATTTGGCTATGGAGCTTGTGTAGTGCCCTCTGTTGGTAGCAACAGTAATATGCACTACCTGAATAGCAAGACTGGTAATTTGCATATTCGGGTAGATTTGCATATCGCTAATTCTGCATGCAGGAGAGACATTTGTGTTAATTATGGTCTTCCCCACCTATTTATAAATATGTAATTATGTTATAATAAGTCACTGAATGTTGCCTGCTATGATTTGACTGTTTGTAATTTTATTGAGTTTTCACAGCAATGTTAATGTAATGACCAAATGGGCTAGTCCCAAGTAAAATAAAGATTTTGTCAGTTCCTGCTTAACCCTCAAAATGAAGTGTCGTCTCGTTCTTGGGGGGGATTGGATTGTAAGCTGACTGCCAAGAGTGTAAGCCGATTGTATGCTTTTCTTGTTCAGCTGTTCCAGTTCGGAGTGTTATTTCGTATCCAGCTCGGGAGTTCTGATGTTCTGCAGTAGCTGTGCCTGTCTCTAGAAAAGGGGATTATCGCCTAAATGGATTTTTCCCCTTTTATGCTGAAACGGTCCGTTACAATTGGTGGCAGCGGTGGGATCGTTCCTACAACCAGAGGGACAGCTACAGACAACACCATTCCTGGATTACAAAGTGAGGGCAACGCCAGTACCCGTACAGCGCCCCTATCTACAAGGAACCAACTGCAGCAGAGCAAGCATGGCACCCAGCTACACTCAAGAGGCGTATGACAGAGAGGTCACCGCGGTGCTGGCTATATGCGGACCCAACCTCTCAGAGGAGCTAATACAGTGTGTGAAGAAAGCAGTGCAAGAGTACTTGCCGCGGGAATCAGAGTGGGCCAGGGGGTTTGCAGACCTCCCTCCCCAGCGGCAATGTGTGGCCCAGGGAGCTGATGGTGTCGTCCATCCTCCCCAGCAGCCGTGTGTGTCCAAGGGAGCCGAAGGTGCAGTCCTTCCTCCCCAGCGGCAGGCTGAGTTACAGGGGGCAGAGGTTGTTGTTCCTGCCCCCCAGCAGCAAAGTGAGATGCCAAGAAGGCAGTGGGAAGTGAAGGGAGAGGAGAGCAGCGTCCTCCCTCCCCAGCGGCAATGTGTGCCCCAGGGAGCTGATGGTGTCGTCCATCCTCCCCAGCAGCCGTGTGTGTCCAAGGGAGCCGAAGGTGCAGTCCTTCCTCCCCAGCGGCAGGCTGAGTTACAGGGGGCAGAGGTTGTTGTTCCTGCCCCCCAGCAGCAAAGTGATATGCCAAGAAGGCAGTGTGAAGTGAAGGGAGAGGAGAGCAGCGTCCTCCCTCCCCAGCGGCAGTGTGTGCCCGAGGGAGCTGATGGTGTCGTCCATACTCCCCAGCAGCCGTGTGTGTCCCAGGGAGCCGAAGGTGCCGTCCTTCCTCCCCAGCGGCAGGCTGAGTTACAGGGGGCAGAGGTTGTTGTTCCTGCCCCCCAGCAGCAAAGTGATATGCCAAGAAGGCAGTGTGAAGCGAAGGGAGAGGAGAGCAGCGTCCTCCCTCCCCAGCGGCAGTGTGTGCCCCAGGGAGCTGATGGTGTCGTCCATCCTCCCCAGCGGCAGGGTGTCCTGCAGGGAGCAGAGACAGTCAGTCTCGCACCCCAGCAGCCGGACAAGAGAATGAAAGGGGAGACAGCTGGTCCCCCTTTCCACCAGCAGAGAGAGTGGCAGGGAGAGGAGCCTGCTAACCCCCCTCCCCAGCGGCAGTTTACCGTCCAGAGAGAGGAGCTTGTTACACCCTCTCTCCAGCGGCAGCCTAACCCACCAAGGGGAGATGTTAAGCCCCACATCTGGGCAGATGGGACCGTAGTCTCTGCACTTACAGCCCCAGGGGTAGGGACGGTCGGTCCTGTCCCCCAGCCACAGAGCGATATACCTAAAGGGGAGACAGTCGGTCTCCAGCAGCCAGGCTCCCATCAGACTACTCCCGTGGTAGTGCTGGCAACAGGACAGAGTACCGCTGGTCTCTGCCCCCTCAGCAACCCACCAAGACAGCATATCAGTCTCTCCCACAGCCGTGGGGAGACACCTGAACTTGGACAAAATTCTCCCTCACCCAGGTGTAGTAACTGTTTATTATGGGTGGGCTGCTCTACTACTTCTGTTCTGTGGGTGGGTTGCTGGACTAACCAGGGCACTGACCGGCAGGAGGTCAGATACCCTGTTAGTCTAATTGGTAAAGGGGAGAATTGTGGCGAAACCAACTTCGCCACTGTGGGCTGGAGAAGCCTGGCTGCTAGCCTCCTGCCCTGCGACTATGGCCCCTGGACATATTGCACTTTAAAGACTATATTTGGGCATGTATAATTTATATTGCTGCTACTGGCCCTTTAAAATCAGCGGTGGGATGGCTTCCTAGCCTTGGGAAAACCAGCACTACTTCAGAGATGGAAGGCCGTGCAGTATCTCCCTTTGATGCCAGGCTCCAGCAGCGACTACAGGATGTGATGCGCAGTATGGAGTATCCTATCCCAGAGGAAAAAGAGACAGAGTGGAGGGTGGCGCTTCGTACCGATCTCTGGAAGGAGGACATCGACGAAATTCGACCCTTCCGGTTCGAGGAAATCCTGACCACTAACCAGCGCCAAGCAGAACAACTAGAGCTGCGGATGCCATTATTGGGAAACCAGCCCTCAGAGGAATGGGTAAGCGAACTGGAGACGCTAGTTGAGACTGAGGTGTGGCTGGATGATTCCTATCGGGCCCTGCGGTGGCATGCTTACCACCTCTACCCATGGCTGATCGAGTACAAGTGTATTGAGGGGGAAGACTACGATGGCCCTGGTTTGTTGTGGGATACTATTGAAACTAGTCTCTGGTTCGGAGACACCGACATTGCTCGCTTCTGGTCCATCCGAGCTGAGCGGGCAGACAACTGGGACCTTACGGAGATCGATGCCATTCAGCCAGATCTATCTTTTCTTGCCAACAGGGAGTGGGAACTAGAACAGGATTATGTTTGCCTATTCCAATGTATAACGCCGCCTGTCTCTGACATGATGGGGCTTATTGACTGTATGCCACCGGAAGCATTGAGTTTAGTTCTTCCTCCCCAGCAACCAAGCCTGTTATCAGGGGACCTTGGTACTGTACCACATATGTCCCAACCAGCACCAGAGATGGAAGATCTTATTGACTTGTCCTGGGAAGACACCCAGCTGGCAGGTGGAGATGGGACCGAAGTCTCTCTACCGGCCCTACAGGGATGCTGGGCAGTCGGCCCAGATCCCCAGCGGCAGTATGTATCCCAGGGAGCTGAAGGTGCCGTCCTTCCTCCCCAGCGGCAGTGTGTCCCCTTAGGAGAGGAGACAGTTGGTCCCTCTTCCCAGCAGTCCAGTGAGTCTCAGGGAGCCGAAGGTGCAGTCCTTCCTCCCAAGCGGCAGTGTGTGTCCTTAGGAGAGGAGACAGTTGGTCCCTCTCCCCAGCAGTCCAGTGAGTCTCAGGGAGCCGAAGGTGCAGTCCTTCCTCCCCAGCGGCAGTGTGTGTTACAGGGAGCTGAAGGTGTCGTCCTTCCTCCCCAGCAGCAGTGTGTGTCATTAGGAGAGGAGACAGTTAGTCTCTCTCCCCAGCGGCTGAAAGTATGTATGGGAGAGGAGCTTGTTACCCCCTCTCCCCAGCAGCAGCTTAACCCACCAAGGGGAGACAGTAAGCTCCACAACAGTGCAGATGGGACCGTGGTCTCTGCACATGCACCACTAGGGGTAGGGACAGTCGGTCCTGTCCACCAGCAGCAGGGCTGTTTAGCCAAAGGGGAGACAGTCGGTCTCCCCCTCCAGCAACAGGACTATGTAACCAAAGGGGAGACAGTCGGTCTCCCCCTCCAGCAGCAGCCCCAGATCCCGAGAGAGGAGCCTATCAACTCTTCTTTTCAGCATGGCTCCAACCAGGCTACTCCCGTGGTAGCGCTGGCACTCAGCAACCCACCAAGGCAGCCTATCAGTACCCCACACAGCCTTGTTGAGGCACCTGGACATGGACGAGCTAATCTTTTACCCAGGTGCAGTAACCATGCATTGTGGGTAGGCTGTATTACTGTTTGTGCTTCGTGGGTGGGTTGCTGGACTAACCAGGGCACTGACCGGCAGGAGGTCAGATACCCTGTTAGTCTGTTTGGAAAAGGGGAGAAATGTGGCGGTACCAGCCTTGCCACTGGGCATTGGAGAAGACTGATTGCCAGCCTCCTGCCATGTGACTATGGCCCCTGAGATGTATTGCCTGCTCTCCTGTACTGCTGAGGATTGCTACCCCTTAGGTGGATTTGGCTATGGAGCTTGTGTAGTGCCCTCTGTTGGTAGCAACAGTAATATGCACTACCTGAATAGCAAGACTGGTAATTTGCATATTCGGGTAGATTTGCATATCGCTAATTCTGCATGCAGGAGAGACATTTGTGTTAATTATGGTCTTCCCCACCTATTTATAAATATGTAATTATGTTATAATAAGTCACTGAATGTTGCCTGCTATGATTTGACTGTTTGTAATTTTATTGAGTTTTCACAGCAATGTTAATGTAATGACCAAATGGGCTAGTCCCAAGTAAAATAAAGATTTTGTCAGTTCTACTTCACCCTCAATTTGGAGTCCTGTCTCTTTTTGGGGGAATCTGCTACAAGGGATTGCTATGCTCTGCATATTCCCTTGCTATAATCACTCCTAAGCTCTTTTAAGAGCTCGTTCCTGCTTCGCTCTGGAAGGAAGAGAGGTTCGTCCTGCGGTGGTTGTGTTGTCGGCTAGAGTGCTTGGAATCCTCAAGAAGTGCTAGGAGCATCCATCAACGGAGGTACCCAGTCGGGGTGCCAGGTGATCCGTTACAAACCGGTTTTGCAGCACTCCTTCCAGTTGCTCCTATTACAGTAATAGTTCTTCCAGATGGAGGAGCAACTAGGTTAGTCACCACCGAATGTTCAGCACCAGTGTCGATCATGAATGCACTCCTTTTTCCCCCTATTGATACTTCGACCATAGGCTCCGCTCGACCAAGGGGGATGGAGCCCGGTCGGTATGAATAGTCCTCCATGACCGTGTCAGCCAATCCTACAAAGTCCCTACCTTCTCTATCGTGGGACCTTTGCGCTGCGGGATAGTACCTATCCTCTCTTACACTTCCTCTATTACCATTACTTTTGAAGCTTGATTGTGGGGAAGGTCGGTAAATAGAATATTCCGAGCCGGGCTAGAAGAAGCCTGACCGGAAGCTTGAGTTGGCGCCAAATCAGGATATATGGGTTTAATGGGGGTTGGTACCGGAAGAGGAGGTTTAGTAACGGTTGGGATGGATTCTGAGCTGGAGGAGGAAGTAGATGGGGACAACGGACGAGTGGGTGTGGAACTTCCTGTACTTGTATCACTTCCCTCTACAGGGAAGTAAGGGGGCGGCATAGGGATCTCGGACTCAGGAGGCGTGTCCAAAATGGGCTTAACCATGGTCCTAGTGGACAAACAAGTCCTGGCCACCATGAGGCGACATTATTCCTCGTGGCATATCCGAATCCATCTTGGCGAGTCGTTTACGGCCTGCCTCCAACAATCTATGTATGGAAACTGTCCGTAAAGTTCAGGCCTATCTGATACAGCCACGTGTACACGCTGTACCAGATTTGGATCCAAACTGCCACGTGGCGGCCATGCCGCGACCAAAGTAGGCCACTCCCTAGTGCACAAAGTGACCAAACGTACAGAAGACATTTTAACCCCAAAATCACATTTTGTAAATCCCTTTTTACAATTCTTCACCATACAACCTAAGGGATCCAAAATCGTTGACTCCGACGCGCCCATACTTAGCAATGGAGTGTCGTTGACAACGAATACTATACACACGCTCTATTCAACAGTCACACCCGTTTCTTCCGGCAACAGCACCACGTGGTACAGTTACCAAGTGAAACGTCCACAATAACACGATAATCACTCAGGGAATTCCCGTACACACACAGCTGTTACAACAGTCACTAAGTAATCGATATTATGCCCTTTGGCGAAACTATACAGTCACCCACGCTATACTTCTCTATATATGAATTACCCGTCTATAACACACCCCAGTAACATCGTCTTTTACAAATAGTAGTTACAGTACGGTTAGCATAGGTCAAAGTACAATTTAAGGTCACAATACAATTATTAGTGGTTATGGTGTTAGACATGCATTAGACGACAATAATTAGTACTTATATACAATGTCAGTAAATATACAGGGTTATGGTACCGTGCACTATAATACAGCAACACACTATTAACACTCTCGCTAGACGGCTGAGCTCGCGCTATCTAACAAGATATACACTTTACTAACAATCTTTAACACATATACAATCCCAACTAAACTATTGGCCAGTACCTTGATGGACTACCTAAAACTATCTACATCCGTTTTTGGTTAGCCACACTGCCCAAGCACCACATATAGCGAACTAGAGGGTAGAATTTACAACAGAACCCTTTTAGTCTTTCTACTCTATCAATAGTCTAGTGGGTTCCAAATTTACACGCCTTCCCACTTAGCCAAGATAGGTTGAGATCTAGCAAACGATAATGTACATCAGAGTCTGCTTAGTCTCCCGGTCCCTCCGACCTAGCGAACAAATTGTACACCCTAGAACGCTAGTCTAGACAAGACACCGGTGTCCGGCTAGGGCTATTTACACAGAACCCCGCCTGACTCCAAACCAAATCAAACGGTCTTACTAAAGAGCGTTCGATTGAGCGGTGCGCCTTCGCTCCTTCCCTCCGACAGAGGGGGCAGATTCCATACACAGATTTAACCCCTTATGGGCCTACCGCACAATCGGTATACCCCTAGTGGGTCCGCCGTCTAAAACAGCGGTCGTCTTACCTCCTCGTTCCTGAACCTGAGTTCACACTCATCGACGGGGACACCCCAGCACTTACTACGTAGAGGCCGATGATCTCCTGGACAACAGACCAGTGGCGCCGAGATGAAGGGAGGTCCACGCAGAAGTTCAGGGGTGCAGCCGTAGAGAACGTGGGCAAAGATAGACCGTCTCACGCCTCTGCTTCTCAGCTACCGTTGAACGATGAGCTTCCCGGCCAATGCACCAAATGATACCGGAGAAACTGACGGAAGCCAAGCACAGAGAGATGGACACAGGTTTCTTCAGGAAGGAAGAGATTCTTTATTCGGTTCACCGATCGGGACTCAGAGGGACTAATGTCACCAAAATACAGCAAGTTCTGAGCCCCGGACAATAGTGCAGGCTCCTTATATAGGCATATAACTCCTCCCATATTAAGCTCCACCCGCACATTCTCTTGACCAATCAATACAAATAAGAATTAACTTCCTGCTTGACCGCATGGCCTGTCCAGCACAATGGAGGAGGGGAATACTACATCCTGTATTCTCGCACATGCTCCGTATACTACTGATCGTATCTTGCCACGTGCAACTAACTGATCGATACGTCAGCATATGCACGTACACATGCCACGTGGTAATCTCGGCCTACTAAATTTATTTTTACCGAGATTCCACCACAATAATAGTACAGCCCACAGTTTCCTTCCCCTCTGCTTGGGAGATAATTGAGTTTCCTACTATATCTACTCAATTATCTCCAAGCTAAAACTTACACATTTTTTTACATTTTTATAACTTTATGATTTTACATAGTACATGAATAAAACTTTTTTTATAATCAATCCATTCAGGGGAACAACATATTCAAAATTGGCATGAATCAGACCAGGGGTTCAAAAGTTAGTAAAAGTATCATTTGTTCCCCTGACTGGCAGCATATCAATCTGGCTCAAACAGGTTTTACAGAGGCCTCTATCCTGGAGACAAAGGGGAAAGTAATCCAATTATCCAGGGTTAGAGGCAGACTCCATTGAGCACATGGTTGCAAAAAGACATAAAACACTTTAAAATACATAAAGTCCCCTTTTACACATAACACACAGACATTTCACATATCCCCAGATAGCTGGGATCTGAACGCACAAAACTACCGAATAGCGCTCAGATCCTATTCACACAGTTCAATTGCCATGGAGCTAAAGTCTTTCCCATAGTCTTTCATTATATGAATAGGCTCCATGGCATAGCTATCTGGGGGTATCACCGCTCACACAGGGCAAGTACCGAATGGCCCCACTGTGTTTAGAGGGCCAGAATGAGTGACATGCACTCTGTTAGGGCAGAATATGTTTTTTAAAAGGGCCCAATCTCCCAGGGCCATAGTCCAAAGGCAGCAGGCGGGCAACCAGGCTCCTCCAATGCAATGTGGCGAGATTGGTCTCGTCACAGTGTGTATGGACATGGACTCAGCAGTGTGTGTGTGTGTGTGTATGGACTCAGCAGTGTGTGTGTGTGTGGACTCAGCAGTATGTGTGTGTGTATGGACTCAGCAGTCTGTGTGTGTGTGTGTGTGTGTGTGTATGGACTCAGCAGTCTGTGTGTGTGTGTATGGACTCAGCAGTCTATGTGTGTGTGTGTATGGACTCAGCAGTGTGTGTGTGTGTATGGACTCGGCAGTGTGTGTGTGTGTGTATGGACTCAGTAGTGTGCATGTGTGTGTGTGTGTATGGACTCAGCAGTGTGTGTGTGTGTGTATGGACTCAGCAGTGTGTGTGTGTGTGTGTGTATGGACTCAGCAGTGTGTGTGTGTGTGTGTATGGACTCAGCAGCAGGGCCGCCATCAGGGCATGACAACCATAAAGGTTGTCATGGGCCCGGCGGTCCTGGGGGGCTGAGCCCCACATTCATTATGTGCACACATACATATATATATGTGCACAGAGATCCCCATGCTACCTGTACAATTAAGAGGGGGCCCAGCAGCACACCCTGTCCTCCTTTCCAGCTGCTCTCTGTCTAACTTTCCTGCACCCTGCGGCCGCCAGAGCGTTGCCACGGGTTACTATGGCAACGCTCCGCACAGCACGCAGGCCTGTCACGCGAGAGTTAGTCAGAGAGGAGCTGGAAAGGAAGACAGTGTGTGCTGCTGGGCCCCCTCTTCAATGTACCGGGGCTGGCTCCCTCCACCATGCCACCGGACCACCAGGGAATGCGATCTCCCCCCTCTCTGGCACGGTAAGAACCAGGGAGGGGGAAATAAAATTGAAATATACACAAATAAAAAAAAAATAAAAAATACTCCCCTCCCCCTATTTTACACACACACAGACTTAATCCTTACAAGCACACACTCTGCACTACACACACACACACTACATTCACTAAACACACTCTGCACTACACAAACACTACATTTACTAAACACACTCTGCACTACACACACACTACATTCAATAAACACACTTTGCTCCACACACACACACTACATTCACTATACACATTGTGCACTACACACACACACTACATTCACTAAACACATTTTGCACTACACACACACTACATTCACTAAACACACTCTGCACTACACATACTCACACTACATTCACTATACACTCTCTGCACTCACTACAAACACTACGTTCACTAAACACACTCTGCACTACACACACACTACATTCACTAAACACACTTTGCTCTACACACACACACACACTGCATTCACTATACACACGTTGCACTACACACACACTACATTCACTAAACATACTGCACTACACACACTACATTCACTAAACAAAGTGCACTACACACACACACACACTACATTCACTAAACACAATCTGCACTCACTACAAACACTACATTCACTAAACACACTATGCACTACACACACTACATTCACTAAACACACACTACATTCACTATACACACTTTGCACTACACACACACACTACATTCACTAAACACTCTGCACTACACACTCACACTACATTCACTATACACTCTCTGCACTCACTACAAACACTACATTCACTAAACACACTCTGCACTACACACACACACTACATTTACTATACACACGTTTCACTCACTACACACTACATTTACTAAACACGCTCTGCACTACACACACACACACTACATTCACTAAACACACTTTGCACTACACACACACACTGCATTCACACACGTTGCTCTCACTACAAACACTAAATTCACTAAACACACTTTGCACTCACTACAAACATACTTCATGCTCTATACACACTACATTCACTATACACACTACATCCACTACAAAAACACACACTCTGAATTCACTATACACACCTACATTCACTACACACACACTCTGCATCTAATGCATGCATACAAACATTACATACATTACACAAAACGTACAATCTGCATCCACTATACACACTGCATCCATGACACACATACCGCATCCACTACACACATTCTACATCCACTATACATACTGCATCCATGACACACATTCTACATCCACTATACACACACTTCATCCTTGTGGGCGGACTCGGGGTTGGCCCCGGGGGCCCAGATCTTGAGCTGTGTCAGGGGCCCTAAAATTTCTGATGGCAGCCCTGCTCAGCAGTCTGTGTGTGTGTGTGCAAGGACTCTGCAGTCTGTGTGTGTGTCTGTGTGTGTGTATGGACTCAGAAGTCTGTGTGTGTGTATGGACTCAGCAGTCTGTGTGTGTGTGTGTGTTTGTGTGTGTGTGTGTGTGTATGGACTCAGCAGTCTGTGTGTGTGTGTGTGTGTATGGACTCAGCAGTCTCTGCGTTTGTATGGACTCAGCAGTCTGTGTGTGTGTCTGTGTGTGTGTATGGACTCAGCAGTCTCTGCGTGTGTATGGACTCAGCAGTCTGTATGTCTGTGTGTGTGTATGGACTCAGCAGTCTCTGCGTTTGTATGGACTCAGCAGTCTGTGTGTGTGTCTGTGTGTGTGTATGGACTCAGCAGTCTCTGCGTGTGTATGGACTCAGCAGTCTGTATGTCTGTGTGTGTGTATGGACTCAGCAGTCTGTGTGTACGTGTGTATGGACTCAGCAGTCTGTGTGTACGTGTATAAATCAGCCTGTGTGCATTCAGCAACGTCTGTATGCATTCAGAAATCTGTGTGTGTGTGTGTGTGTATGTGTTCAGCAGTCTCTCTGTGTTCATATTCAGTGTACTGTGTGTATGTACTCAGCAATCTATCAATAATTATTTTTTTTCCCTGTGAATTGTTGTGTAGGAAGGGCCCCAGTGCACTGCTTTGCCCGGGGGCCCTTAACACTGTTAAGATGGTACTGCTTGTGTGTGTCAGTGAGCTTCTATTTAGTGAGCATGTGTGTGTCAGTGATCTTGTCTTTAGTGAGCTTGTGTGTGTCCCTGAACTTCTTTGTAGTGGATTCTACATCCAATATACACACTGCATCCATGACACACATTCTACATCCACTATACACACACTTCATCCTTGTGGGCGGACTCGGGGTTGGCCCCGGGGGCCCAGATCTTGAGCTGTGTCAGGGGCCCTAAAATTTCTGATGGCAGCCCTGCTCAGCAGTCTGTGTGTGTGTGCAAGGACTCTGCAGTCTGTGTGTGTGTCTGTGTGTGTGTATGGACTCAGCAGTCTGTGTGTGTGTATGGACTCAGCAGTCTGTGTGTGTTTTTGTGTGTGTGTGTGTGTGTATGGACTCAGCAGTCGGTGTGTGTGTGTGTGTGTGTGTGTATGGACTCAGCAGTCTCTGCATTTGTATGGACTCAGCAGTCTGTGTGTGTGTGTCTGTGTGTGTGTGTATGGACTCAGCAGTATCTGTGTGTGTATGGACTCAGCAGTCTGTGTGTGTGTGTATGGACTCAGCAGTCTGCGTGTGTGTATGGACTCAGCAGTCTGCGTGTGTGTATGGACTCAGCAGTCTGTATGTCTGTGTGTGTGTGTGTGTGTGTATGGACTCAGCAGTCTGTGTGTATGTGTGTATGGACTCAGCAGTCTGTGTGTATGTGTATAAATCAGCCTGTGTGCATTCAGCAACGTCTGTGTGCATTCAGAAATCTGTGTGTTTGTGTGTGTGTGTGTGTGTGTGTATGTGTTATGCAGTCTCTCTATGTTCATATTCAGTGTACTGTGTGTATGTACTCAGCAGTCTATCAATAATTATTATTTTTTTTCCCTGTGAATTGTTGTGTAGGAAGGGCCCCAGTGCACTGCTTTGCCCGGGGGCCCTTAACACTGTTAAGATGGTACTGCTTGTGTGTGTCAGTGAGCTTCTATTTAGTGAGCATGTGTGTGTCAGTGATCTTGTCTTTAGTGAGCTTGTGTGTGTCCCTGAACTTCTTTGTAGTGAGCCTTGTGTTTATACAAGTGAGTTTGTCTGTAGTAAGCTTGTGTGTGAGTCAGAGAGTTTTGTCTGTCAGTAAGCCTATTTGTGCATGTCAGTGAGCTTGTGTGCTTACTGTACAATATATATTTTAGGGCCCCTGACACAGCTCAAGATCTGGGCCCCCGGGGCCAACCCCGAGTCCGCCCACAAGGATGAAGTGTGTGTATAGTGGATGTAGAATGTGTGTCATGGATGCAGTGTGTATATTGGATGTAGAATCCACTACAAAGAAGTTCAGGGACACACACAAGCTCACTAAAGACAAGATCACTGACACACACATGCTCACTAAATAGAAGCTCACTGACACACACAAGCAGTACCATCTTAACAGTGTTAAGGGCCCCCGGGCAAATATGCCCCTCACCAGCGCAGATGGGACTGTGGTCTCTGCGCCCTGCTTACAGGGAGTACAGAGGGTCAGCCCTGCTCCCCAGCGGCAGTCTACAGTGCAGGGAGAGGCGCCTGATACCCCCTCTCCCCACCGACAACCTAACCCACCAAGGGGAGACAGAAAACCCCTCACCAGCGCAGATGGGACCGTGGTCTCTGCGCCCAAGTTACAGGGAGCTGAAGGGGCCGTCCTCCCTCCCCAGCGGCAGTGTGATTTGTTGGGAATTGGGAGCCCAGTCTCCATTCCCCAGCGGCAGTGTGAATTGCAGGGAATTGGGAGCCCAGTCTCCATTCCCCAGCGGCAGGCTGAGTTACAGGGGGCAGAGGTAGTTGGTCCTACCCCCCAGCAGCAGAGTGATATGCCGGGAAGGCAGTGTGAAGTGCAGGGAGAGGAGAGCAGCGTCCTCCCTCCCCAGCGGAAGGCTGAGTTACAGGGGGCAGAGGTAGTTGGTCCTACCCCCCAGCAGCAGCATGATTGTTTGGGAATAGAGAGCCCAGTCTCTATTCCCCAGCAGCAGGACACTGAATTGGGAGGAGAGACAGTCGGTCTCCCTCCACAAAGACTGAAAGTAGGCATGGGAGAGGAGATTGTTACCCCCTCTCCCCAGCGGCAGACCATCAATGGGCAGAGTGTTCTAATGGGAGAGGAGATTGTTACCACCTCTCCCCAGCGACGGATCATCGATGGGCAGAGTGTTCTAATGGGAGAGGAGCTGGTTACCACCTCTCCCCAGCGGCAGCTTAATGTACCAGGGGGAGACTGTAAGCCCCACACCTGTGCAGATGGGACCGTGGTCTCTGCACTTCCAGCACAGGGGGTAGGGACGGTCGGTCCTGCCCCCCCACAACAGGGCTGTTTAGCCAAAGGGGAGACAGTCTGTCTCCAGCAGCAGAGCTGTGTAACTAAAGGGGAGACAGTCGGTCTCCAGCAGCAGAGCTGTGTAACTCAAGGGGAGACAGTCGGTCTCCAGCAGCAGAGCTGCGCAGCTAAAGGGGAGGCAGTCGGTCTCCAGCAAGGCTCCAACCAGACTACTCCCGGGGTAGTGCTGGCACCAGGGCAGAGTACCGCTGGGCTCTGCCCACTCAGCAACCCACCAAAACAGCCTACCAGTCCCCCACACAGCCATGGTGAGGCACCTGGACCTGGACAAGTTTTTCTCTTACTCAGGTGTAGTAACCATTTATTGTGGGTGGGCTGTACTGCTGTTTCTGTTTTGTGGGTGGGCTGCTGGACTAACAAGGGCACTGACCGGCAAGAGGTCAGGTACCCTGTTAGTCTGTTTGGAAAAGGGGAGAAATGTGGCGAAACCAACCTCGCCACTGGGCCCTGGAGAAGCCTGTTTGCTAGCCTCCTACCTGCTGACTATGGCCCCTGGGTTATTTGGGGCATATTGTACTGTATATCGCTGCTACTGGCCCTTTTAACAGCATCTATGGACATATTGGGACTTTTGGGACTACTGTCCCTTTAAGACTGTGATACATATTCTAGTATATTGCCTGTAATATTATATGTGTATATGTGTATTAAGTTTAACCTGGGATATGTATGCAGCATTCACTGATTGTTCGGTAGAATCACTCCATTTATTATATTGAGTGAAACTACCGAACAACCAGACCACCCAGGAATAAGTGTGCCTCCAATTACAGTTTGCAACAATGTTGCGAACGGGTAATTGGCAATCAGTGTAATGTATTCTTTGTCCTCTGGGTGGCCGCCATTCGGGAAACAAACAAGTGGCGGCGGCCATCTTAAACTACCGAACAGCGGTGTTTTGCCGTCGAGTGTCTGGAACTAAAATCGGACACTTGACTAGGCAAACACCGCTGAGACCTCCATACTTCCAGAAATTCGTATGGAAAGTACCGAATGACCCGCCGTTCGGTAGAAAGAACCCCACAAACAAGGGAATTCATTCAAACCCTCTCCAGGCTCTATAACACAGGCAATTCGTCTGTTTTCATTCCCTTGTTTGTGACCGACCGCAGGGCCAAAACGCATGGAACTGTTTTCGGATACTTTACCCATGCGGTCGGTCAAATCTTTGGAACCCCATATCTCCCGAACCATTCATCCGAATTACTTGAATTTTGGATATGTTGTCCCCCTGAATAAGGGCTATCCAGCGATGCTGGATTTAAAGGTGTACCCCCGGGTTTTGGGGTACATCCAGAACTTGGCTGAAAAAGTGTACCGGATAATTGGGTTTAATGTTATCTGAGGGGAGGGGATGTGTGGGCTGAACCATGTATGTGATTGGTTATTTTATGCCTCCCCCTGGGTGTGGCCTGTATGTGTATTATTGTAATAAAAGCCAGGCTGGATGAGACAGTCCAGAGTTCCTGTTTTACCCTCAAAGTGATGTGTCGTCTCATTATTGGGGGGAAGGATTTATGGCATGCTGTTCCAGTTGACTGCTAGGAGTACAAGCCTATTCGTATGGTTCCTATTCAATGGTCTACAGCATTCATACGCTTGGGAGAATTTAAAGGTTTCTCGGATTCGGTGATTATGGTGTCTGCCAGAGTGCTTGGAGTCCTCAGGAAGCACTAGGAGCATCCATTAACGGAGGTACCAAGTCGGGGTGCCAGGTGATCCGTTACAGGGAGCACTGACTGTCCCAGGATATTATAAACACAGCCATGTATTATACAGAGAGCAGCACTATACAGGGAGCACTGACTGTCCCAGGATATTATACACACAGCCATGTATTATACAGAGAGCAGCACTATACAGGGAGCACTGACTGTCCCAGGATATTATACACACAGCCATGTATTATACAGAGAGCAACACTATACAGGGAGCACTGACTGTCCCAGGATATTATACACACAGCCATGTATTATACAGAGAGCAGCACTGTACAGGGAGCACTGACTGTCCCAGGATATTATACACACAGCCATGTATTATACAGAGAGCAACACTATACAGGGAGCACTGACTGTCCCAGGATATTATACACACAGCCATGTATTATACAGAGAGCAGCACTATACAGGGAGCACTGACAGTCCCAGGATAGTATACACACAGCCATGTATTATACAGAGAGCAGCACTATACAGGGAGCACTGACTGTCCCAGGATATTATACACACAGCCATGTATTATACAGAGAGCAGCACTATACAGGGAGCACTGACTGTCCCAGGATATTATACACACAGCCATGTATTATACAGAGAGCAGCACTATACAGGGAGCACTGACTGTCCCAGGATATTATACACACAGCCATGTATTATACAGAGAGCAACACTATACAGGGAGCACTGACTGTCCCAGGATATTATACACACAGCCATGTATTATACAGAGAGGAACACTATACAGGGAGCACTGACTGTCCCAGGATATTATACACGCAGACCTGTATTATACAGAGAACAACACTATACAGGGAGCACTGACTGTCCCAGGATATTATACACACAGCCATGTATTATACAGAGAGCAGCACTGTACAGGGAGCACTGACTGTCCCAGGATATTATACACACAGCCATGTATTATACAGAGAGCAACACTATACAGGGAGCACTGACTGTCCCAGGATATTATACACGCAGACCTGTATTATACAGAGAACAGCACTATACAGGGAGCACTGATTGTCCCAGGATATTATACACACAGCCATGTATTATACAGAGAGCAGCACTATACAGGGAGCACTGACTGTCCCAGGATATTATACACACAACCATGTATTATACAGAGATCAGCACTATACAGGGAGCACTGACTGTCCCAGGATAGTATACACACAGCCATGTATTATACAGAGAGCAGCACTATACAGGGAGCACTGGCTGTCCCAGGATATTATACACACAGCCATGTATTATACAGAGAGCAGCACTATACAGGGAGCACTGACTGTCCCAGGATATTATACACACAGCCATGTATTATACAGAGAGCAGCAATATACAGGGATCACTGACTGTCCTGGGATATTATACACACAGCTATGTATTATACAGAGAGCAACACTATACAGGGAGCACTGACTGTCCCAGGATATTATACACACAGCCATGTATTATACAGAGAGCAGCACTATACAGGGAGCACTGACTGTCCCAGGATATTATACACACAGCCATGTATTATACAGAGAGCAACACTATACAGGGATCACTGACTGTCCTGGGATATTATACACACAGCTATGTATTATACAGAGAGCAACACTATACAGGGAGCACTGACTGTCCCAATGAATTATACACACAACCCTGTATTATACAGAGAGCAGCACTCTACAGGGAGCACTGGCTGTCCCAATTTATTATACACACAACCCTGTATTATACAGAGAGCAGCACTATACAGGGAGCACTGACTGTCCCAGGATATTATACACACAGCCATGTATTATACAGAGAGCAGCACTATACAGGGAGCACTGACTGTCCCAATTTATTATACACACAACCCTGTATTATACAGAGAGCAGCACTATACAGGGAGCACTGACTGTCCCAATTTATTATACACACAACCCTGTATTATACAGAGAGCAGCACTATACAGGGAGCACTGACTGTCCCAATTTATTATACACACACCCCTGTATTATACAGAGAGCAGCACTATACAGGGAGCACTGACTGTCCCAGGATATTATACACACAACCCTGTAGTATACAGAGAGAAACACTATACAGGGAGCACTGACTGTCCCAATGTATTATACACACAACCCAGTATTATACAGAGAGCAGCACTATACAGGGAGCACTGACTGTCCCAATTTATTATACACACAACCATGTATTATACAGAGAGCAGCACTCTACAGGGAGCACTGGCTGTCCCAATTTATTATACACACAGCCATGTATTATACAGAGAGCAGCACTATACAGGGAGCACTGACTGTCCTGGGATATTATACACACACAGACCTGTATTATACAGAGAGCAGCACTATACAGGGAGCACTGACTGTCCCAATTTATTATACACACAGCCCTGTATTATACAGAGAGCAGCACTATACAGGGAGCACTGACTGTCCCAATTTATTATACACACACCCCTGTATTATACAGAGAGCAGCACTATACAGGGAGCACTGACTGTCCCAGGATATTATACACACAACCCTGTAGTATACAGAGAGAAACACTATACAGGGAGCACTGACTGTCCCAATTTATTATACACACAACCCTGTATTATACAGAGAGCAGCACTATACAGGGAGCACTGACTGTCCCAATTTATTATACACACAGCCATGTATTATACAGAGAGCAGCACTATACAGGGAGCACTGACTGTCCCAGGATATTATACACACAACCCTGTATTATACAGAGAGCAGCACTATACAGGGAGCACTGACTGTCCCGGGATATTATACACACAGCCCTGTATTATACAGAGAGCAGCACTATACAGGGAGCACTGACTGTCCCAATTTATTATACACACACCCCTGTATTATACAGAGAGCAGCACTGTACAGGGAGCACTGACTGTCCCAATTTATTATACACACACCCCTGTATTATACAGAGAGCAGCACTATACAGGGAGCACTGACTGTCCCAATTTATTATACACACAGCCATGTATTATACAGAGAGCAGCACTATACAGGGAGCACTGACTGTCCCAGGATATTATACACACAACCCTGTATTATACAGAGAGCAGCACTATACAGGGAGCACTGACTGTCCCGGGATATTATACACACAGCCCTGTATTATACAGAGAGCAGCACTATACAGGGAGCACTGACTGTCCCAGGATATTAAACACACACCCCTGTATTATACAGAGAGCAGCACTGTACAGGGAGCACTGACTGTCCCAATTTATTATACACACACCCCTGTATTATACAGAGAGCAGCACTGTACAGGGAGCACTGACTGTCCCAATTTATTATACACACACCCCTGTATTATACAGAGAGCAGCACTATACAGGGAGCACTGACTGTCCCAATTTATTATACACACAGCCATGTATTATACAAAGAGCAGCACTATACAGGGAGCACTGACTGTCCCAGGATATTATACACACAACCCTGTATTATACAGAGAGCAGCACTATACAGGGAGCACTGACTGTCCCGGGATATTATACACACAGCCCTGTATTATACAGAGAGCAGCACTATACAGGGAGCACTGACTGTCCCAGGATATTAAACACACACCCCTGTATTATACAGAGAGCAGCACTATACAGGGAGCACTGACTGTCCCAGGATATTATACACACAGCCATGTATTATACAGAGAGCAGCACTATACAGGGAGCACTGACTGTCCCAATGTATTATACACACAGCCCTGTATTATACAGAGAGCAGCACTATACAGGGAGCACTGACTGTCCCAATTTATTATACACACAGCCATGTATTATACAGAGAGCAGCACTATACAGGGAGCGCTGAATGTCCCAGGATATTATACACACAGCCATGTATTATACAGAGAGCAGCACTATACAGGGAGCACTGACTCTCCCAGGATATTATACACACAGCCATGTATTATACAGAGAGCAACACTATACAGGGAGCACTGACTGTCCCAGGATATTATACACACAGCCATGTATTATACAGAGAGCAGCAGTATACAGGGAGCACTGACTGTCCCAATTTATTATACACACAGCCATGTATTATACAGAGAGCAGCACTATACAGGGAGCACTGACTGTCCCAGGATATTATACACACAACCCTGTATTATACAGAGAGCAGCACTATACAGGGAGCACTGACTGTCCCGGGATATTATACACACAGCCCTGTATTATACAGAGAGCAGCACTATACAGGGAGCACTGACTGTCCCAATTTATTATACACACACCCCTGTATTATACAGAGAGCAGCACTGTACAGGGAGCACTGACTGTCCCAATTTATTATACACACACCCCTGTATTATACAGAGAGCAGCACTATACAGGGAGCACTGACTGTCCCAATTTATTATACACACAGCCATGTATTATACAGAGAGCAGCACTATACAGGGAGCACTGACTGTCCCAGGATATTATACACACAACCCTGTATTATACAGAGAGCAGCACTATACAGGGAGCACTGACTGTCCCGGGATATTATACACACAGCCCTGTATTATACAGAGAGCAGCACTATACAGGGAGCACTGACTTTCCCAGGATATTAAACACACACCCCTGTATTATACAGAGAGCAGCACTGTACAGGGAGCACTGACTGTCCCAATTTATTATACACACACCCCTGTATTATACAGAGAGCAGCACTGTACAGGGAGCACTGACTGTCCCAATTTATTATACACACACCCCTGTATTATACAGAGAGCAGCACTATACAGGGAGCACTGACTGTCCCAATTTATTATACACACAGCCATGTATTATACAGAGAGCAGCACTATACAGGGAGCACTGACTGTCCCAGGATATTATACACACAACCCTGTATTATACAGAGAGCAGCACTATACAGGGAGCACTGACTGTCCCGGGATATTATACACACAGCCCTGTATTATACAGAGAGCAGCACTATACAGGGAGCACTGACTGTCCCAGGATATTAAACACACACCCCTGTATTATACAGAGAGCAGCACTATACAGGGAGCACTGACTGTCCCAGGATATTATACACACAGCCATGTATTATACAGAGAGCAGCACTATACAGGGAGCACTGACTGTCCCAATGTATTATACACACAGCCCTGTATTATACAGAGAGCAGCACTATACAGGGAGCACTGACTGTCCCAATTTATTATACACACAGCCATGTATTATACAGAGAGCAGCACTATACAGGGAGCACTGACTGTCCCAATTTATTATACACACAACCCTGTATTATACAGAGAGCCGCACTATACGGGGAGCACTGACTGTCCTGTGATATTATACACACAGCCATGTATTATACAGAGAGCAGCACTATACAGGGAGCGCTGAATGTCCCAGGATATTATACACACAGCCATGTATTATACAGAGAGCAGCACTATACAGGGAGCACTGACTGTCCCAGGATATTATACACACAGCCATGTATTATACAGAGAGCAACACTATACAGGGAGCACTGACTGTCCCAGGATATTATACACACAGCCATGTATTATACAGAGAGCAACACTATACAGGGAGCACTGACTGTCCCAGGATATTATACACACAGCCATGTATTATACAGAGAGCAGCACTATACGGGGAGCACTGACTGTCCCAGGATATTATACACACAGCCATGTATTATACAGAGAGCAACACTATACAGGGAGCACTGACTGTCCCAATTTATTATACACACAGCCATGTATTATACAGAGAGCAGCACTATACAGGGAGCACTGACTGTCCCAATTTATTATACACACAGCCATGTATTATACAGAGAGCAGCACTATACAGGGAGCACTGACTGTCCTGGGATATTATACACACAGCCATGTATTATACAGAGAGCAGCACTATACAGGGAGCACTGACTGTCCCAATTTATTATACACACAGCCATGTATTATACAGAGAGCACTGACTGTCCCAATTTATTATACACACAGCCATGTATTATACAGAGAGCACTGACTGTCCAGGGATATTATACACACAACCCTGTATTATACAGAGAGCAGCACTATACAGAGAGCACTGACTGTCCAGGGATATTATACACACAGCCATGTATTATACAGAGAGCACTGACTGTCCAGGGATATTATACACAGACAGTAATTGATTGCTGTGCTGCAAAATGTCCTTGGAATTTTTTTTTCAAATGTTGGCAACTACGGCACTGTATCAAAGGAAATGTGTTTGTTTTTTAATAATCTCTGGTGGAAAATAATGAATCCTCCACCAGCGATTATAAAAAAACAAAAAACAACAGCGGCAGGGCTTAACATGCGGCAGGGGCGGGGTCAAACTGCAGCGAGGGCGGGGTTAAATGTGCCCCCCTACTTTTGTCCCTGGCCCACCCTGTGCCCCCCCTAAAAATGAATCCTAGAGACGCCACTGGTTATGTTGACTTGCGAGAAAAAAAAAAAATCTTGAATATTTTGTGAAAGCAACTCACTTACTAATTTTCTTTTTTCAGGTGGACGTGAAATGTGTGGATTGCCTACATTTGGCTCGGGTTAAAACTAACAAAAGGAGAAAAGAAATTGATTCAAAATAAATAAATAAATAAAATCAAAGTTTGCTTCTTTACATAAATTCAAACAAATCTCAGATTTTGGTCACTATCTTGAGTGGCTGGGCATTGACTTTGAAATACATTAAAATGAGCAAAATGACTAATTGAAAAGCACAAAGAACTTCATTAGTTCTGTCAATGTTAGCACAGGAGATACAAACTCAAAGCTCTTAAGGAGATCAGTTTTGCTCAATCCCAGTGCTATGCAGATTTCTATGTTTGCTTGCCGACATCTTTAAATCTTAGGCTGTAACATATATACTTATAAATTAATTTGATTATTGTATTATTATATTATATTCTTATTATGCTTATGGGCAGAAATGCATTTATAATGTATGTGCTCTTAGTATGTTAATGTTGAAAAACTATAAAATATAATTGAATGGGGGAGATTATTTTAAATTGATGTTAGTCAATCCTGTTGTATAATATTGGGGTAGTGAAATAGAGACTTTTTTTTTTTTTTTTTAATATCAGCTACCTAACATATAAACCCATGGGTTGATAAAAGAGAGTTGGCACACACTATCACAAGCATGTAAACTCACTGAGCAGGGTCTTCAATCCCTCTGTTACTGTGTCACTATACCCCACTCCCTCTAACATGTAAACTCACTGAGCAGGGCCCTCAATCCCTCTATTACTGTGTCACTATACCCCACTCCCTCTAACATGTAAACTCACTGAGCAGGCCCTCAATCCCTCTGTTACTGGGTCACTATACCCCACTCCCTCTAACATGTAAACTCACTGAGCAGGGCCCTCAATCCCTCTGTTACTGTCACTATACCCCACTCCCTCTAACATGTAAACTCACTGAGCAGGGCCCTCAATCCCTCTGTTACTGTGTCACTATAGGCCACTCCCTCTAACATGTAAACTCACTGAGCAGAGCCCTCAATCCCTCTGTTACTATGTCACTATACCCCACTCCCTCTAACATGTAAACTCACTGAGCAGGGCCCTCAATCCCTCTGTTACTGTGTAACTATACCCCCATCCCCTCTAGCATGTAAGATCACTGAGCAAGGCCCTCAATCCCTCTGTTACTGTGTCACTATACGCCACTCCCTCTAACATGTAAACTCACTGAGCAGGGCCCTCAATCCCTCTGTTACTGTGTCACTATACCCCACTCCCTCTAGCATGTAAGCTCACTGAGCAGGCCCTCAATCCCTCTGTTACTGTGTCACTATACCCCACTCACTCTAACATGTAAACTCACTGAGCAGGGCCCTCAATCCCTCTGTTACTGTGTCACTATACCCCACTCCCTCTAACATGTAAACTCACTGAGCAGGGCCCTCAATCCCTCTGTTACTGTGTCACTATACCCCACTCCCTCTAACATGTAAACTCACTTAGCAGGCCCTCAATCCCTCTGTTACTGTGTGACTATACCCCACTCCCTCTAACATGTAAACTCACTGAGCAGGGCCTCAATCCCTCTGTTACTGTGTCACTATACCCCACTCCCTCTAACATGTAAACTCACTTAGCAGGCCCTCAATCCCTCTGTTACTGTGTCACTATACCCCACTCCCTCTAACATGTAAACTCACTGAGCAGGGCCTCAATCCCTCTGTTACTGTGTCACTATACCCCACTCCCTCTAACATGTAAACTCAATGAGCAGGCCCTCAATCCCTCTGTTACTGTGTCACTATACCCCACTCCCTCTAACATGTAAACTCACTGAGCAGGGCCTCAATCCTTCTGTTACTGTGTCACTATACCCCACTCCCTCTAGCATGTAAACTCACTGAGCAGGGCCCTCAATCCCTCTGTTACTGTGTCACTATACCCCACTCCCTCTAACATGTAAACTCACTTAGCAGGCCCTCAATCCCTCTGTTACTGCGTCACTATACCCCACTCCCTCAAGCATGTAAACTCACTGAGCAGGGCCCTCAATCTCTCTGTTACTGTGTCACTATACCCCACTCCCTCTAACATGTAAACTCACTTAGCAGGCCCTCAATCCCTCTGTTACTGTGTCACTATACCCCACTCCCTCTAACATGTAAACTCACTGAGCAGGGCCTCAATCCCTCTGTTACTGTGTCACTATACCCCACTCCCTCTAACATGTAAACTCACTGAGCAGGGCCTCAATCCTTCTGTTACTGTGTCACTATACCCCACTCCCTCTAGCATGTAAACTCACTGAGCAGGGCCCTCAATCCCTCTGTTACTGTGTCACTATACCCCACTCCCTCTAACATGTAAACTCACTGAGCAGGGCCCTCAATCCCTCTGTTACTGTGTCACTATACCCCACTCCCTCTAACATGTAAACTCACTGAGCAGGGCCCTCAATCCCTCTGTTACTGTGTCACTATACCCCACTCCCTCTAACATGTAAACTCACTGAGCAGGCCCTCAATCCCTCTGTTACTGTGTCACTATAGGCCACTCCCTCTAACATGTAAACTCACTGAGCAGAGCCCTCAATCCCTCTGTTACTATGTCACTATACCCCACTCCCTCTAACATGTAAACTCACTGAGCAGGGCCCTCAATCCCTCTGTTACTGTGTAACTATACCCCCATCCCCTCTAGCATGTAAGATCACTGAGCAAGGCCCTCAATCCCTCTGTTACTGTGTAACTATACCCCCATCCCCTCTAGCATGTAAGATCACTGAGCAAGGCCCTCAATCCCTCTGTTACTGTGTCACTATACGCCACTCCCTCTAACATGTAAACTCACTGAGCAGGGCCCTCAATCCCTCTGTTACTGTGTCACTATACCCCACTCACTCTAACATGTAAACTCACTGAGCAGGGCCCTCAATCCCTCTGTTACTGTGTCACTATACCCCACTCCCTCTAACATGTAAACTCACTGAGCAGGGCCTCAATCCCTCTGTTACTGTGTCACTATAGCCCACTACCTCTAGCATGTAAGCTCACTGAGCAGGCCCTCAATCCCTCTGTTACTGTGTCACTATACCTCACTCCCTCTAACATGTAAACTCACTGAGCAGGGCCTCAATCCCTCTGTTACTGTGTCACTATAGCCCACTACCTCTAGCATGTAAGCTCATTGAGCAGGCCCTCAATCCCTCTGTTACTGTGTCACTATACCCCACTCCCTCTAACATGTAAACTCACTGAGCAGGGCCCTCAATCCCTCTGTTACTGTGTGTCAGGGTACCTGAAGTCTCTACCTCCAAGAGAGGTAGAGACTTAGACGTCCATCCGTCCGGACGGGCTGTTTCCTCTGTTCCTCGCGGTCCATCCGGTCACGTAAGCGCCGGCCGCGAGGGACTCACTTCCTTTTCTAGCATGACGTCCGGAAACCGACGTCATGACGCCAACCCGGAATGACCTGTCACTCAATCCTTCAGAGACTAATCAGGACTCGTCGGAGGCGTGTCTACCCTTCCGAGCCAGGGTATTTAAACTTGCTTCTCCCATTTGCTCATTGCCCTGTCGTTGTTCTAGTCTGCCTAGTCACACAGTGCTCTTGTATTTCTGTTATCCCTGTGGTTCTGACCCGGCTTGTTTGACTTACTCTGTTTATCTCTGTTACCCTTGACCCGGCTTGTTCCTTGCTTACCTGTCTTCTCGTTCCCTCGACCTCGGCTTGTCTTTGACTATTCTCTATATTCTCCGTACGTTAGTCCGGCCATTCTAAGGTCCGGTATACGTATCCTGTACCTGTTTGTACTCTGCGTGTTGGATCCCTGTCCCGATCCTTACACTGTGTCACTATACCCCACTCCCTCTAACATGTAAACTCACTGAGCAGGGCCCTCAATCCCTCTGTTACTGTGTCACTATACCCCACTCCCTCTAACATGTAAACTCACTGAGCAGGCCCTTAATCCCTCTGTTACTGTGTCACTATACCCCACTCCGTCTAGCATGTAAACTCACTGAGCAGGGCCCTCAATCCCTCTGTTACTGTGTTACTATACCCCACTCCCTCTAGCATGTAAACTCACTGAGCAGGGCCCTCAATCCCTCTGTTACTGTGTCACTATACCCCACTCCCTCTAACATGTAAACTCACTTAGCAGGCCCTCAATCCCTCTGTTACTGTGTCACTATACCCCACTCCCTCTAACATGTAAACTCACTGAGCAGGGCCTCAATCCCTCTGTTACTGTGTCACTATACCCCAATCCCTCTAACATGTAAACTCACTGAGCAGGGCCTCAATCCTTCTGTTACTGTGTCACTATACCCCACTCCCTCTAGCATGTAAACTCAATGAGCAGGCCCTCAATCCCTCTGTTACTGTGTCACTATACCCCACTCCCTCTAACATGTAAACTCACTGAGCAGGGCCTCAATCCTTCTGTTACTGTGTCACTATACCCCACTCCCTCTAGCATGTAAACTCACTGAGCAGGGCCCTCAATCCCTCTGTTACTGTGTCACTATACCCCACTCCCTCTAACATGTAAACTCAATTAGCAGGCCCTCAATCCCTCTGTTACTGTGTCACTATACCCCACTCCCTCTAGCATGTAAACTCACTGAGCAGGGCCCTCAATCCCTCTGTTACTGTGTCACTATACCCCACTCCCTCTAACATGTAAACTCACTTAGCAGGCCCTCAATCCCTCTGTTACTGTGTCACTATACCCCACTCCCTCTAACATGTAAACTCACTGAGCAGGGCCTCAATCCCTCTGTTACTGTGTCACTATACCCCACTCCCTCTAACATGTAAACTCACTGAGCAGGGCCTCAATCCTTCTGTGTCACTATACCCCACTCCCTCTAGCATGTAAACTCACTGAGCAGGGCCTCAATCCCTCTGTTACTGTGTCACTATAGGCCACTCCCTCTAACATGTAAACTCACTGAGCAGAGCCCTCAATCCCTCTGTTACTATGTCACTATACCCCACTCACTCTAACATGTAAACTCACTGAGCAGGGCCCTCAATCCCTCTGTTACTGTGTCACTATACCCCACTCCCTCTAACATGTAAACTCACTGAGCAGGGCCTCAATCCCTCTGTTACTGTGTCACTATAGCCCACTACCTCTAGCATGTAAGCTCACTGAGCAGGCCCTCAATCCCTCTGTTACTGTGTCACTATACCTCACTCCCTCTAACATGTAAACTCACTGAGCAGGGCCTCAATCCCTCTGTTACTGTGTCACTATACCCCACTCCCTCTAACATGTAAACTCACTTAGCAGGCCCTCAATCCCTCTGTTACTGTGTCACTATAGGCCACTCCCTCTAACATGTAAACTCACTGAGCAGAGCCCTCAATCCCTCTGTTACTATGTCACTATACCCCACTCCCTCTAACATGTAAACTCACTGAGCAGGGCCCTCAATCCCTCTGTTACTGTGTAACTATACCCCCATCCCCTCTAGCATGTAAGATCACTGAGCAAGGCCCTCAATCCCTCTGTTACTGTGTCACTATACGCCACTCCCTCTAACATGTAAACTCACTGAGCAGGGCCCTCAATCCCTCTGTTACTGTGTCACTATACCCCACTCACTCTAACATGTAAACTCACTGAGCAGGGCCCTCAATCCCTCTGTTACTGTGTCACTATACCCCACTCCCTCTAGCATGTAAGCTCACTGAGCAGGCCCTCAATCTCTCTGTTACTGTGTCACTATACTCCACTCCCTCTAACATGTAAACTCACTGAGCAGGGCCCTCAATCCCTCTGTTACTGTGTCACTATACCCCACTCCCTCTAACATGTAAACTCACTGAGCAGGCCCTCAATCCCTCTGTTACTGTGTCACTATAGGCCACTCCCTCTAACATGTAAACTCACTGAGCAGAGCCCTCAATCCCTCTGTTACTATGTCACTATACCCCACTCCCTCTAACATGTAAACTCACTGAGCAGGGCCCTCAATCCCTCTGTTACTGTGTAACTATACCCCCATCCCCTCTAGCATGTAAGATCACTGAGCAAGGCCCTCAATCCCTCTGTTACTGTGTCACTATACGCCACTCCCTCTAACATGTAAACTCACTGAGCAGGGCCCTCAATCCCTCTGTTACTGTGTCACTATACCCCACTCACTCTAACATGTAAACTCACTGAGCAGGGCCCTCAATCCCTCTGTTACTGTGTCACTATACCCCACTCCCTCTAGCATGTAAGCTCACTGAGCAGGCCCTCAATCTCTCTGTTACTGTGTCACTATACCCCACTCCCTCTAACATGTAAACTCACTGAGCAGGGCCCTCAATCCCTCTGTTACTGTGTCACTATACCCCACTCCCTCTAACATGTAAACTCACTGAGCAGGCCCTTAATCCCTCTGTTACTGTGTCACTATACCCCACTCCGTCTAGCATGTAAACTCACTGAGCAGGGCCCTCAATCTCTCTGTTACTGTGTTACTATACCCCACTCCCTCTAGCATGTAAACTCACTGAGCAGGGCCCTCAATCCCTCTGTTACTGTGTCACTATACCCCACTCCCTCTAACATGTAAACTCACTTAGCAGGCCCTCAATCCCTCTGTTACTGTGTCACTATACCCCACTCCCTCTAACATGTAAACTCACTGAGCAGGGCCTCAATCCCTCTGTTACTGTGTCACTATACCCCACTCCCTCTAACATGTAAACTCACTGAGCAGGGCCTCAATCCTTCTGTTACTGTGTCACTATACCCCACTCCCTCTAGCATGTAAACTCGATGAGCAAGCCCTCAATCCCTCTGTTACTGTGTCACTATACCCCACTCCCTCTAACATGTAAACTCACTGAGCAGGGCCTCAATCCTTCTGTTACTGTGTCACTATACCCCACTCCCTCTAGCATGTAAACTCACTGAGCAGGGCCCTCAATCCCTCTGTTACTGTGTCACTATACCCCACTCCCTCTAACATGTAAACTCACTTAGCAGGCCCTCAATCCCTCTGTTACTGTGTCACTATACCCCACTCCCTCTAGCATGTATATTCACTGAGCAGGGCCCTCAATCCCTCTGTTACTGTGTCACTATACCCCACTCCCTCTAACATGTAAACTCACTTAGCAGGCCCTCAATCCCTCTGTTACTGTTTCACTATACCCCACTCCCTCTAACATGTAAACTCACTGAGCAGGGCCTCAATCCCTCTGTTACTGTGTCACTATACCCCACTCCCTCTAGCATGTAAACTCACTGAGCAGGGCCCTCAATCCCTCTGTTACTGTGTCACTATACCCCACTCCCTCTAACATGTAAACTCACTTAGCAGGCCCTCAATCCCTCTGTTACTGTGTCACTATACCCCACTCCCTCTAACATGTAAACTCACTGAGCAGGGCCTCAATCCCTCTGTTACTGTGTCACTATACCCCACTCCCTCTAACATGTAAACTCACTGAGCAGGGCCTCAATCCTTCTGTTACTATGTCACTATACCCCACTCCCTCTAACATGTAAACTCACTGAGCAGGGCCCTCAATCCCTCTGTTACTGTGTAACTATACCCCCATCCCCTCTAGCATGTAAGATCACTGAGCAAGGCCCTCAATCCCTCTGTTACTGTGTCACTATACGCCACTCCCTCTAACATGTAAACTCACTTAGCAGGCCCTCAATCCCTCTGTTACTGTGTCACTATACCCCACTCCCTCTAGCATGTATATTCACTGAGCAGGGCCCTCAATCCCTCTGTTACTGTGTCACTATACCCCACTCCCTCTAACATGTAAACTCACTTAGCAGGCCCTCAATCCCTCTGTTACTGTTTCACTATACCCCACTCCCTCTAACATGTAAACTCACTGAGCAGGGCCTCAATCCCTCTGTTACTGTGTCACTATACCCCACTCCCTCTAGCATGTAAACTCACTGAGCAGGGCCCTCAATCCCTCTGTTACTGTGTCACTATACCCCACTCCCTCTAACATGTAAACTCACTTAGCAGGCCCTCAATCCCTCTGTTACTGTGTCACTATACCCCACTCCCTCTAACATGTAAACTCACTGAGCAGGGCCTCAATCCTTCTGTTACTGTGTCACTATACCCCACTCCCTCTAACATGTAAACTCACTGAGCAGGGCCTCAATCCTTCTGTTACTGTGTCACTATACCCCACTCCCTCTAGCATGTAAACTCAATGAGCAGACCCTCAATCCCTCTGTTACTGTGTCACTATACCCCATGCCATCTAACATGTAAACTCACTAAGCAGGCCCTCAATCCCTCTGTTACTGTGTCACTATACCCCACTCCCTCTAACATATAAACTCACTGAACAGACCCTCAATCCCTCTGTTACTGTGTCACTATACCCCACTCCCTCTAACATGTAAACTCACTGAGCAGGGCCCTCAATCCCTCTGTTACTGTGTCACTATATCCCACTCCTTCTAACATGTAAGCTCACTGAGCAGGCCCTCAATCCCTCTGTTACTGTGTCACTAAACCCCACTCCCTCTAACATGTAAACTCACTGAGCAGGGCCTCAATCCCTCTGTTACTGTGTCACTATACCCCACTCCCTCTAACATGTAAACTCACTGAGCAGGGCCTCAATCCCTCTGTTACTGTGTCACTATACCCCACTCCCTCTAACATGTAAACTCACTGAGCAGGGCCTCAATCCCTCTGTTACTGTGTCACTATACCCCACTCCCTCTAACATGTAAACTCACTGAGCAGGGCCTCAATCCTTCTATTACTGTGTCACTATACCCCACTCCCTCTAACATGTAAACTCACTGAGCAGGGCTCTCAATCCCTCTGTTACTGGGTCACTATACCCCACTCCCTCTAGCATGTAAACTCAATGAGCAGACCCTCAATCCCTCTGTTACTGTGTCACTATACCCCACGCCATCTAACATGTAAACTCACTAAGCAGGCCCTCAATCCCTCTGTTACTGTGTCACTATACCCCACTCCCTCTAACATATAAACTCACTGAACAGACCCTCAATCCCTCTGTTACTGTGTCACTATACCCCACTCCCTCTAACATGTAAACTCACTGAGCAGGGCCCCCAATCCCTCTGTTACTGTGTCACTATACCCCACTCCTTCTAACATGTAAGCTCACTGATCAGGCCCTCAATCCCTCTGTTACTGTGTCACTATACCCCACTCCCTCTAACATGTAAACTCACTGAGCAGGCCCTCAATCCCTCTGTTACTGTGTTACGATACCCCACTCCCTCTAACATGTAAACTCACTGAGCAGGACCCTCAATCCCTCTGTTACTGTGTCACTATACCCCACTCCCTCTAACATGTAAACTCACTGAACAGGGCCCTCAATCCCTCTGTTACTGTGTCACTATACCCCACTCCCTCTAACATGTAAACTCACTGAGCAGGACCCTCAATCCCTCTGTTACTGTGTCACTATACCCCACTCCCTCTAACATGTAAACTCACTGAGCAGGGCCCTCAATCCCTCTGTTACTGTGTCAGCTCCTCACTTGAATCTTCACTGCAGCACTTCGATGACCTCTTCAAGAGGTTTTGGTGGAAACTCCTAGAGCGTGAGCAGGCCACCCTGGCTGAGCAGGAAATCGCTCCTGAGAACACTGAGCAGCACCCAAAAGGTAACAGGCCTCCCCCGGGAAAAGCAAGCCCTCTGGGCACTGCCTCCAATCATCATGCGCCGAAGTGGAGGATTGCCCATCGAAAAAGGCTCACATCCTCTTCTTACCCTGGGAGAAGAAAGTACTTGGTTCCAGCGAATACCGGAGTCTGCATAAAAGTGAAGCAGGCGCTCATCCAAGCCTGGGGCAAGAACGAAGCCCTGAATATCTACACCAATGCAGCTTACACGAACGCTCAAGCACAGGCTCCACTCCTGCCACTAGTGGGGATTGGATGAACCAGATATGAGAGTCGCAGCCTGAGCTCCACTCCCAGAATGGTGACTGCCGGGTTGTCTCATCTCTGACAAAAACAAAGACACAAGGGCAGGCAGTGTGGCATATTTTAGAGATTGAATCCCAATTCAATCTCTAAAATATGCCACACTGCCTGCCCTTGTGTCTTTGTTTTTGTTTTTTTCTCTCTCTCTCTTTCCCTTATACTCTTCCTCTCCTGCCAATAACACAAGGGGGATGTTTTTTGTTTATTGTTCTAATATTGGGGCGCCCCGGAGGCCAGTGGTCCAATAACAGCATCCAATAATCTGCAATCCATGCCAGATTTTATTTTTAGCTTGGTATAATCTCGCCTTTTTAATACTTTAACTCAGTACCATAAGCATGTTTCACAACCTACTTTACTATCTCTATAAACATGTCTATGAACTTACATGCATTGAATAGAAGCTTTCTCTCAATATCTCTGCCTAGAATATGTTCTGCCTAGCCTGTACCTCATACCACTTTAAAAAAAAATAGTACAATCGAATGCCTTATAACTTGCTTTGTTCAACTAATTGTCTTGCCACTGCTGGGGCATTGCAAGAATGTTTGTTACTCTTATGCACACAAAAATAAAGAATTAAAAAAAGTCATGCAAATATTGTCACCTCGGTTATCACTAAATCTCAAATGGAAAATCAAATTACAGCCTCGATTATTATTGGATTAGCTTTCCAAATTAGTCATGATAATTCTGATATTTGTGGATAAACTCTTAAAAAAAGTTCCAATATATTAAAATATCTTTAATATATCATATATACAAATGTTTAATTGTATCAACACATATCAAAATATTACAACATTTAATATTATTCTTAGTAGTAAGACATTTTAAAAGTTTATCCAAAGATATTAAATCAACGTACAGCAGTATTAAATCGAGGCGCCTATGGCCTCAATTTTAATATTTCACCATTAAAGTCTGTGGTAATGTGTGTAATGTGTGTGTGGCGAAACCAGCTTTGCCACTGTGAACTGGAGAGGCCTGGTTGCTAGCCTCTTACCTGCTGACTATGGCCCCTGGGTTATTTGGGGCATATTGTATTTAACTGTGCGACTGCTGGCCCTTTAAGCACAGGGAATGGTATTTTATTGTACTGCTGCTGGCCCTTTAAGAACTGTCTGGGGACATATTGAGACTTTGGGTAACAATACCCTTTAAGACTATGGCCCCTGAAAACGTATGGACTTTTATTGGTGTGTATGGCCCTTTAAGAACCGTCTGGGGACATATTGTGACTTTGCTGAACAATGCCCCTTTAAGACTATGTCCCCAGACCTGTAAAATAACTTGTTCCTGGCTTTCCCCCACTTGTTCAGTAAATAGGGCTTACTGAACCAAGTACCACACAGGCGGACCACCCAGAAGCTAAAGTGTGCAGGCAATTTACCTCCCAGGCTGTGAGGTTACTGCAGGTTAATTGCCGAGCGCTGGGTGGCCGCCATTCGACAGCCGAACACGTGGCGGCGGCCATTTTAGTCATTCGAATGCGGTCAGCGGTATATGCTAAAGATTCTGTGGAACACCGCTGACCCTTACCTTCTCCCATACGGAACTTGCAGCTCCAGAGACTAAGTCCCGTTCGAAATGGGACTTAGTCGTTTTTTCGCATGAAATTGACCGGCCGCACAGCCCAAATCTATGGAACTGTTTTGGGCAGGAAATTGTGCTTGCGGTCGGTCATAAAGGACTTCCAGCTAACTTTTGATCCACTGGAGGGATTTGGCTGATTTTTGGAAGGGTTTATGTTTGATGTATGCTGAGTCTGAATATGCAACTTTTATTGAAATTGAATGTATGGTTTTAAAGTTACAGTGTGTGTGTAAAAACTGTATTTTTATTGTATGTAATAATTGGTTTAACTGTTTATCTGAGGGGAGGGAATGTGTGGGCTGCACCAGATGTGTGATTGGTGATTTTATGCCTCCCCCTGGGAGTGTCCTATTTGCATGTAACCTCAATAAAAGCCAGGCTGGATGAGCCAGTCCAGAGTTCTTGCTTAACCCTCAAAGCGATGTGTCGTCTCGGTCTTTGGGGGAATGGGATTGTGCTGACTGCCAAGAGTGTAAGCCGATGTCTGCTTTTCTTGTTCAGCTGTTCCAGTGTTCGTGTGGTTCCAGTCGGGAGAATGGTGTTTGCAGTAGCTGCCTGTGCATCTGTAAAGGGGATTATCGCCTAAACTGGGTTTTACCCCCTTGTAAGTGAAACGGTCCGTTACAATTGGTGGCAAGCGGCGGGATCGTTCCTACAACCAGAGGGACAGCTACAGACAACACCATTTCTGGATTACAAATTGAGGGCAACGCTAGTATCCGTACAGCGACCCTATCTACAAAGGAAATCAGGAAAATGGAAGGAGACAGAGTCGCAGCTGCTGCAGCACCTCCGAGGGAGGAGGAGGAATCCGAGTTTGCCAGGGAATATAGGAGCAGGATGGCTCTATTCTCACCAGCCCGAGCGGAGCAGATGGCAGACCGGGTCTACAACGATGTACAGGCGTACCTCATGCTGCGAACGACGCAGAGAAACCAACAAGCTGCGGGATCGTTCCTACAGCCAGAAGGACAGCTACAGAACACCAATTCCTTGGAGTTACAAATTGAGGGCAACGTTAGCATTCGTGCAGCGCCCCTGGCAGCAGAGGTATCCAGCGACTTGGAGCAGACAAGTATGGAAGGCTCTGACGCTGAAGATGATTTTATGGCCAAGGTGAGGCAGCAAGTGGCCCAGTGTGGGGGTTATATATCCATGGACACATTCCAGGGGATCTGGAACCAGGTCATGGCTGAGCAAAACTCAAAGATGGACGAAGAGTATGATGAGCAGGAAGAGTGGTACAGCAGCAGAGTAGAGGCTGCATCCGAGGAGGTTAGCCGCCCCCCCCGAGGCGGCAGGAAGAACCCGAAGTAGGGGTCCTCATAGATTGGTCCTGTGAGGAACCACAACAGGCAGGTGGAGATGGGACCGAGGTCTCTCTACCGGCCCTACAGGGATGCTGGGCAGTCGGCCCAGATCCCCAGCGGCAGTGTGTAACCCAGGGAGCTGATGGTGTCGTCCATCCTCCCCAGCGGCAGAGTAAGTCCCAGGGAGCTAAAGGTGTCGTCCTTCCTCCCCAGCGGCAGATTGTATCTCAGGGAGCTGAAGGTGTCGTCCTTCCTCCCCAGCGGCAGTGTGTGTCCCAGGGAGATGAAGGTGTCGTCCTTCCTCCCCAGCGGCAGGCTGAGTTACAGGGGGCAGAGGTTGTTGTTCCTGCCCCCCAGCAGAAAAGTGATATGCCAGGAAGGCAGTGTGAAGTAAAGGGAGAGGAGAGCAGCGTCCTCCCTCCCCAGCGGCAGTGTGTGTCTCCGGGAGCTGATGGTGTCGTCCATCCTCCCCAGCGGCAGGCTGAGTTACAGGGGGCAGAGGTTGTTGTTCCTGCCCCCCAGCAACAAAGTGATGTGCCAGGAAGGCAGTGTGAGGTGAAGGGAGAGGAGAGCAGCGTCCTCCCTCCCCAGCGGCAGTGTGTACCTCAGGGAGCAGAAGGTGCAATCCTTCCTCCCCAGCGGCAGTGTGTACCCCAGGGAGCAGAAGGTGCCATCCTTTTTCCCCAGCGGCAGTTTGCCATCCAGAGAGAGGAACTTGTTACACCCTCTCTCCCACGGCAACCTAACCCACCAAGGGGAGATGTTAAGCCCCACAACTGTGCAGATGGGACCGTAGTCTCTGCACTTACAGCACAAGGGATAGGGACGGTCGGTCCTGTACCCCAGCCTCAGTGTGATGGATCCAAAGGGGAGACAGTCGGTCTCCCCCTCCGGCAGTCGAGCTGTGCACCTAAAGGGGAGACAGCCAGTCTCCAGCAACCAGGCGCCCACCAGACTACTCCCGTGGTAGTGCTGGCAACAGGACAGAGTACCGCTGGTCTCTGCCCCCTCAGCAACCCACCAAGGCAGCCTACCCGTCTCCCACCCAGCAGTGGTGAAACACCAGAACTTGGACAAAATCCTTCCTCACCCAGATGTAGTAACCGGTTAGTGTGGGTGGGCTGCTCTGTTATTTCTGTTTTGTGGGTGGGTTGCTGGACTAACCAGGGCACTGACCGGCAGAAAGTCAGGTACCCTGTTAGTCTAATTGGCAAAGGGGAGAAATGTGGCGAAACCAGCTTTGCCACTGTGAACTGGAGAGGCCTGGTTGCTAGCCTCTTACCTGCTGACTATGGCCCCTGGGTTATTTGGGGCATATTGTATTTAATTGTGCGACTGCTGGCCCTTTAAGCACAGGGAATGGTATTTTATTGTACTGCTGCTGGCCCTTTAAGAACTGTCTGGGGACATATTGAGACTTTGGGTAACAATACCCTTTAAGACTATGGCCCCTGAAAACGTATGGACTTTTATTGGTGTGTATGGCCCTTTAAGAACCGTCTGGGGACATATTGTGACTTTGCTGAACAATGCCCCTTTAAGACTATGTCCCCAGACCTGTAAAATAACTTGTTCCTGGCTTTCCCCCACTTGGTTCAGTAAATAGGGCTTACTGAACCAAGTACCACACAGGCGGACCACCCAGAAGCTAAAGTGTGCAGGCAATTTACCTCCCAGGCTGTGAGGTTACTGCAGGTTAATTGCCGAGCGCTGGGTGGCCGCCATTCGGCAGCCGAACACGTGGCGGCGGCCATTTTAGTCATTCGAATGCGGTCAGCGGTATATGCTAAAGATTCTGTGGAACTAAAATCGGCTACACATTTTGGCGAACACCGCTGACCCTTACCTTCTCCCATACGGAACTTGCAGCTCCAGAGACTAAGTCCCGTTTTTTCGCATGAAATTGACCGGCCGCACAGCCCAAATCTATGGAACTGTTTTGGGCAGGAAATTGTGCTTGCGGTCGGTCATAAAGGACTTCCAGCTAACTTTTGATCCACTGGAGGGATTTGGCTGATTTTTGGAAGGGTTTATGTTTGATGTATGCTGAGTCTGAATATGCAACTTTTATTGAAATTGAATGTATGGTTTTAAAGTTACAGTGTGTGTGTAAAAACTGTATTTTTATTGTATGTAATAATTGGTTTAACTGTTTATCTGAGGGGAGGGAATGTGTGGGCTGCACCAGATGTGTGATTGGTGATTTTATGCCTCCCCCTGGGAGTGTCCTATTTGCATGTAACCTCAATAAAAGCCAGGCTGGATGAGCCAGTCCAGAGTTCTTGCTTAACCCTCAAAGCGATGTGTCGTCTCGGTCTTTGGGGGAATGGGATTGTATGCTGACTGCCAAGAGTGTAAGCCGATGTCTGCTTTTCTTGTTCAGCTGTTCCAGTGTTCGTGTGGTTCCAGTCGGGAGAATGGTGTTTGCAGTAGCTGCCTGTGCATCTGTAAAGGGGATTATCGCCTAAACTGGGTTTTACCCCCTTGTAAGTGAAACGGTCCGTTACAGTGTGTATACAACTCCTTTGAACAGTTATACTAACAGATCATGTTCCATTGAAAAACATACCCAATGATATACCTTTCATTTATTAGAGGTCCCACATCCCACCTTCCCCAAATTGTATTTAATTTATTCCATGCAAAATAATGCAGAAGAAATTGGCAAATGCAATAGCTGTCAACCTTCGTTTAATTTGACCTGTTTGTATCACACTTTTGAGAGGTAACCCTCAAAACTAAAATGAAATTGAAAATGTTGTGGGTAGGTAGAAACAGGAAAAAGATATGTGAAAGTTAAAAAAAAACAGGAAAATAAGCAAATAACTGCTGAGAATCTATTGTATTTATTATTTATTTATGTATTATTGCTATTTATAAAGCGCCAACAGATTCCACAGCGCTGTACAATTAGTGGAGGACGTACAATATACACAGACAAATACAAGAGGTAAGAGAGCCCTGCCCGTAAGCTGATATCTAGCCATTGGAGCTCTTTTATACAATGTGCTTGGCTAGATGGCCCGTGAGCTTACAATCTAAAGGATACCATGGGGATTTGAGACGAGGTAGCAGGGGAAGTTTGGAGGTGATGGCTGAACGAGTTAACAGAGAAGCAGCGATTGGTAAGATGTTAGGGGAATGAAGAGGTAATTGGGTGAGAATCTCAAACAGCTGGGGGAGCATGCTCTATATATTTAGGGGGAGCCTGTGTGGGTAGAAAAAAATGCAGTCTTTCACTGAGTTGAGTGAGGCCTGAGAGTGGTAGGTGTTTCACTGCAGGATGGAAAATGCAGTCTTTCACTGAGTTGAGTGAGGCCTGAGAGTGGTAGGTGTTTCACTGCAGGATGGAAAATGCAGTCTTTCACTGAGTTGAGTGAGGCCTGAGAGTGGTAGGTGTTTCACTGCAGGATGGAAAATGCAGTCTTTCACTGAGTTGAGTGAGGCCTGAGAGTGGTAGGTGTTTCACTGCAGGATGGAAAATGCAGTCTTTCACTACTTAATTGTTGATGGCAAACAGTTAATTTAAATTAGACCTAGTAAGAAGACGCCTGGAAACTATTGTCCATTTTAAGTTTGTGTGCTTATTCATCTTTTCCATTGTTTAGCAGTGAGAAACAATTGATGTTGGCCTAAGCCCTTGTGAAAGAGGAAGAACATCGAAATCTTTCACCATGGTTTTCTGTTGCATTATGAGGTCGTACAGAATTTCTCCCACAGAAGGTAAAATTGGTTGTACTTCGGGAACTGAAACCACCAAATCTAACACAGACTGTTATCTGCAGAGAAAATACGAAAAAAAAACATTTATTAGAAGTTTATTTTATGAGATACACTGCCTTATATATTGATGCAACGAGTATCTGTGTTCAACATGCCAAAGTTCCTCTTACATCTTATGTGAATCTGGATATCCACTAACTGGACTGGTAAGAAAAGATCAGATGTTTATCATTAAAAAATGACTTCCAAATAAATGATTCAATAATAATTCTTATTTAATAATTTTGGATAAACTTTTTAAATTGTGTGTATGTATGTGTGTGTGTATATATATATATATATATAATGTTGAGGAAAAATCTCAAACTAGTCTTTTAAGTATGATATTAGTCCAATATAAAGGTAACTTTGTATACTGCAATACTGTGGGATTTTGTGGGATCTACTGTACTAATACGGCTAAGCCAATCTACGCTATTTATACATACAGCCATGGGGAAAAGAAAGTACACCCTGGAGAGCTGGCGTGGACCTGTCCCTGTGGTCCAGTGGGGATTCAGTGCGGTGGGTGGCAGAGTTCCTGTCAGACGCGGCGAGGGAGCTCTAACCTCTCTGCTCTGCTCCCTCGCTGGCTGTCTACTGATACCGTGAGCCAGAATATGACGTCATATTCTGACTCCCGCGGCATCAGCAAATGGCGCCCAAGGGAGTAGAGCACAGAGGTTAGAGCTCCCTCGCCGCCTCTGATTAGAACACTGCCGTGCCGGATCCAGAAGGTGGCCTGGCAAGAGGGATAGCTTCCCTCCTGCTGGTCACTGAAATCTTGCACCCCCAGAGCCGGTGCGCCCTATGGCAGCCGCCTGTGCCGCCATATGGACGTGTCGGCCCTGATCTATATAGAAGGTGAAGTTTTAATAGTTTTCTGGCCTGAAGCATTCAAGTGTGTGTCAACACAATGCCAAGGAGGAAAAACATCAGCAATGATCTTACAGAAGTAATTGTTGCTGCCAATCAAAATGGGAAGGGTTATAAGGCCATTTCCAAACAATTTCAAGTCCATCATTCTACAATGAGAGATTATTCAAAAGTGGAAAACATTCCATTCAAGACAGTTGCCAATCCTCCCAGGAATGGACGTCCCACTTTACAAGGTTGAAATGATCGTCTGGGGCTGCCGTATCTCTCGTGCAGAGAGAACTTGCTGGCATTTTGGATATGGACTGCCCGTATGGGTGGAACCAGTTTGATATGCTTCAGATATGTTCTCTCTGTAATGGCACAAGTTGAGCTAAAACCAGCTTGAGATCTGAGCACGCACCCACCGAAGGGCAGGTTAATTGAGCTGTTGTCCGTTCTCACCTCTCTTGCTACTTATTTTTCTCTCCCACTAAAATTCACCTCAAGGTCAGACTGTGCAATGCTCACAGAAATGTTAAATGTTAAGGTTCATGACTAGTGATGTCGCGAACATAAAATTTTCCGTTCGCGAATAGCGAACGCGAACTTCCGCAAATGTTCGCGAACGGGCGAACCCGGCAAACCGCCATAGACTTCAATAGGCAGGCGAATTTTAAAACCCACAGGGACTCTTTCTGGCCACAATAGTGATGGAAAAGTTGTTTCAAGGGGACTAACACCTGGACTGTGGCATGCCGGAGGGGGATCCATGGCAAAACTCCCATGGAAAATTACATAGTTGATGCAGAGTCTGGTTTTAATCCATAAAGGGCATAAATCACCTAACATTCCTAAATTGTTTGGAATAACGTGCTTTAAAACATCAGGTATGATGTTGAATTGATCAGGTAGTGTAAGGGTTATGCCCGCTTCACAGTGACAGACCAAACTCCCCATTTAACGCACCGCAAACAACTGCAAACAGTCCATTTGCACAACCGCAAACTCCCCATTTAAACAAAGTTGGATACCAAGCTAGCCATGTCCCGTTCCTTGTCCTCACTGATGTCATTGAAGGTCTCTTCCTCCACCCAGCCACGTACAACACCAAGGGTCCCCGAAAGGTGACAACAAGCACCCTGTATTTTTTTTTTTAAATGTACACTACTGTTACACCAGATATGAGTTGCACTGGTGTGACACTGTGCCCTGGCAGGCACAAAAAAAAAAAAAAAAAAATGAATGCAGCTTCAGAATTAATCTAAATTGTATGCTGTCTAGGAGGTGGGAGGTGTCTGCTGACTGTGAGGTACAGGGTGAAAGATTACTCAATGATGACGAATAGGGGGCGGACCGAACATTGCATATGTTCGCCATCCATGGCGAACGCAAACACGCTATGTTCGCTAGGAACTATTCGCCAGCGAACCGTTCGGGACATCACTATTCATGACAGTACAATTAGAAAAAGACTGAACAAGTATTGTTTGTTTGGAAGGGTTGCCAGGAGAAATCCTTTTCTCTCTAAAAAGGCATGGCAGCAAAGCTTGGGTTTGCAAAGTTGCATCTGAACAAACCACAAGACGTCTGGAACAATGTCCTCTGGACAGGCGAGACCATATGCGCAGCACTACATTTGTCAAAAATCAAACAAAGCATATCAGCACAAACACCTCAAACCAACTATCAATCATGGTGGTGGAAGGATAAGGGTGAGGATTTGGGCTTGGCTTGTTTTGCAGCTACAGTTGCTGGGAACCTTGCAGTCATTGAGTTGACCAAAGTATCCTAGAGTCAAATGTGAGGTCATCTGTCTGCCAGGTAAAACTTGGCCAAAATTGGGTCATGAAACTGGACAATTGAAATGCCGTTATACAGAAAACAATTACTGTAAGTTATTGCTGCTAAACATGGTTCTGCAAGAGACACATAGATTTTGGCTTTCGTTTTGTTAAATCGTAACACGGTGTAATATGCTATGTGTTACTGTTCTTCTGAGGTTGTATTTACCTAATTTTAAGGCCTGATAAGTAACATTAATTCAAAGCGGGTGTACTTTCTTTTTTTCCATGACTGTGTATATAAAGAGGGTGTACTTTCTTTTTCCCATGACTGTATATAAAAGTAAAGTTCAGAGAGGACCAAGGCATTGATTGTTAATACAATTGAAGAGGTGCAGGGTACGGTAGCCACTATAACCACTTTATCTTGTTGAAGTAGTTATAGCTCCTCCATAGTTATTCACTAAAATGCCAAGAATACAAAGTGAATCTGAAGTGGATTTTGAAATTTAGGCCAAAATAGCGATTTTAGACAAGTTCTACTAGTCATTATTATTAAAGGGACACTATAGTCACCTGAACAACTTTAGCTTAATGAAGCAGTTTTGGTGTATAGAACATGCCCCTGCAACCTCACTGCTCAATCCTCTGCCATTTAGGAGTTAATCACTTTGTTTATGAACCCTAGTCGCACCTCCCTGCATGTGACTTGCACAGCCTTCCATAAACACTTCCTGTAAAGAGAGCCCTATTTAGGCTTTCTTTATTGCAAGTTCTGTTTAATTAAGATTTTCTTATCCCCTGCTATGTTAATAGCTTGCTAGACCCTGCAAGAGCTTCCTGTATGTGATTAAAGTTCAATTTAGAGATTGAGATACAATTATTTAAGGTAAATTACTGTTTGAAAGTGAAACCAGTTTGTTTTTTCATGCAGGCTCTGTCAGCCATAGCCAGGGGAGGTGTGGCTAGGGCTGCATAAACAGAAACAAAGTGATTTAACTCCTAAATGACAGTGAATTGAGCAGTGAAATTGCAGGGAAATGATCTATACACTAAAACTGCTTTATTTAGCTAAATTAATTTAGGTGACTATAGTGTTCCTTTAACAGTTTTACTATTGTGTCCTTAAATATTATAAATATATAAAAGACTAATAAATGCATATAAATACTTGGGCAGATGTTACAATAGACATATTACTTTACTATCATCAGATATTTTCACTCACCAAGTAGATGCAAATCCCAATAAGGGCACAAATGGAAATGGCGATCAAACAAATTACAGCTATTCCCCACCCTGGGACTCCACCTGCAACGAAAAATACACAAATGTTATCTGTCGCACTGATAAGGCAAGGTGACACACGGAGGGAAAAGCCAGGACAATATCTACAGGGTCCTTTACCAACGTTCAAACTCAAAGTGATTTCAAGCTGAATTTAAAGGCAGAAGTAGCCAATGTGGAAGATTTCCAATGAATTTATTTTGGTCTTACATTTGGAATTCACTTTGAATTCTCACTAAATTGAATAACCCTGATAGTCTTCCTGTCTGTCTTTGGCTCATTTAAACTTTTACTGAGTTCATTTGTCTGCCTGTGTCTTTCTCTTTTTTCTTGTTTCTGCCTGTCTTTCTCTCAGAGGCATTACAAGGTTGCTTGAACCCCCGGGTGGGAATGTTTGTTGGCACACCCTCCCTGCAAACTGTAGAATATCTATCTATTTATTTATTGTCCAATTCTTGCCTTCCCGAACTACATACATTGTATTATATACACTCACGCATATATACACAAAATCACATTCCAATACATACACACTCCTCTCATTCACACACTCACACAATGATACTTTTAAAATCATCGTCTTACTTTCTGTCTGTCTACCTATTTTTCTCTGTAACTTTCTCTTACCCTGTGTCTGTCCATTATTTGTCGTTCTGTCTGTCTATCCACCTCTATATAAATTTTCTGTCAATCTGTCTGTCTCTCTCTATTATCCATGTGTATTCATGTCATTCTGTCAATCTGCCCTGTCTACTTTTTTTTTTCTGGTACCAGTCACCAAAATAAAATAAAATATTTCACAAACTAAAGTGTAGTAAAAATAAAGATTTACTTAAAGTTAAAATGGATATAAAATGATATAGTTAAATAAACTGAATATATTGAAAACCCTCCATGAAAAGAAACTAAAAAATGTCTCAGGCTACAATCAAATCCTCCTTCAGTGAAGGGAATCCGATAATTAGACATCCAAACAAACAATGCTTATGGGGGCATCAAAGAAAGGTATTGAGATTGAGATTTATTGTTATATATTAGGATATTTATTGTTATACACTAGGAGACTGGTTGTTATATACTAGGAGATTGGTTGTTATATATTAGGGGATTGGTTGTTATATACTTGCAGACGGGTTGTTATATACTTGGAGATTGGTTGTTATATATTAGGGGATTGGTTGTTATACACTAGGAGACTGGTTGTTATATACGATGAGATTGGTTGTTAAATATTAGGAGACTGATTGCTATATATTAGGAGATTGGTTGTTATATACTAGGAGATTGGTTGTTATATATTAGGGGATTGGTTGTTATATACTTGGAGATTGGTTGTTATATATTAGGGGATTGATTGTTATATACGATGAGATTGGTTGTTAAATATTAGGAGACTGATCTCTATATATTAGGAGATTGGTTGTTATATATTAGGAGATTGGTTGTTATATACTAGGAGATTGGTTGTTATATACTAGGAGATTGGTTGTTATATACTAGGAGATTGGTTGTTAAATACTAGGAGATTGGTTGTTATATACTAGGAGATTGGTTGTTATATACTAGGAGATTGGTTGTTATATACTAGGAGATTGGTTGTTATATACTAGGAGATTGGTTGTTATATACTAGGAGATTGGTTGTTAAATATTGGGAGATTGGTTGTTAAATATTGGGAGATTGGTTGTTAAATATTAGGAGACGGATTGCTATATATTAGTAGATTGGTTGTTATAGATTAGGAGATTGGTTGTTATAGATTAGGAGATTGGTTGTTATATACTAGGAGATTGGTTGTTATATACTAGGAGATTGGTTGTTATATACTAGGAGATTGGTTGTTATATACTAGGAGATTGGTTGTTAAATATTGGGAGATTGGTTGTTAAATATTGGGAGATTGGTTGTTATATACTAGGAGATTGGTTGTTAAATATTGGGAGATTGGTTGTTAAATATTGGGAGATTGGTTGTTAAATATTGGGAGATTGGTTGTTAAATATTGGGAGATTGGTTGTTAAATATTAGGAGACGGATTGCTATATATTAGTAGATTGGTTAGTAAATATTAGGAGACTGATTGCTATATATTAGGAGATTGGTTGTTATATATTAGGTGATTCATTGCTATATACTATGAGATTGATTGCTAGATACTATGAGATTTATTTAATTTTCATAATTCATTCAGCAGAGATTGGTTGTTATATATTAGGAGATTGGTTGTTATATATTGTGGGATTGGTTGTTATATACTTGGAGATTGGTTGTTATATACTTGGAGAATGATTGTTATATACTTGGAGAATGTTTGTTATATACTAGGAGATTGGTTGTTATATACTAGGAGATTGGTTGTTATATAACGGGAGATTGGTTGTTATATATTGTGGGATTGGTTGTTATATACTCTGAGATTGGTTGTTATATATTAGGTGATTGGTTGTTATATACTTGGAGAATGTGTGTTATATACTTGGAGAATGTGTGTTATATACTTGGAGAATGCGTGTTATATACTTGGAGAATGTGTGTTATATACTTGGAGAATGTTTGTTATATACTTGGAGAATGTTTGTTATATACTTGGAGAATGTTTGTTATATACTTGGAGAATGTTTGTTATATACTAGGAGATTGGTTGTTATATACTAGGAGATTGGTTGTTATATACTAGGAGATTGGCTGTTATATATTGTGGGATTGGTTGTTATATATTAGTGGATTGGTTGTTATATACTATGAGATTGGTTGTTGTGGCGAAACCAGCTTCGCCACTGTGAACTGGAGAGGCCTGGCTGCTAGCCTCCTGCCCTGCGACTACGGCCCCTGGACATATTGCTCTATAAACACTATGTTTGGGCATGTAATAATTTATATTGCTGCTACTGGCCCTTTAAAATCAGCGATGGACATATTGGGACTTTTGGGACTACTGTCCCTTTAAGACTGTGAAACATATTCTAGTGTACTGCCTGTAATATTGTATATGTATTCATGTGTTAAGTTTACCCTGGGTGATATGTATGCAGCATTCATCTGATTGTTCGGTAGAATCACTCCATTCATTATATTGAGTGAAACTACCGAACAACCAGACCACCCAGGAATAAGTGTGCCTCCAATTACCGGTTGCAACAATGTTGCAAACAGGTAATTGGCAATCCATGTAATGTATGCTTTGTCCTCTGGGTGGCCGCCATTCGGGAAACAAACACGTGGCGGCGGCCATCTTAAACTACCGAACAGTGGTGTTTTGCCGTCGAGTGTCTGGAACTGAAATCGGACACTTGACTAGGCAAACACCGCTGAGACCTCCATACTCCCAGAAATTCGTATAGAAACTACCGAATGACCCGCCGTTCGGTAGAAAGAAACATACGAACTAGGGGATTCATGCGAATCCCCCTTAGTCTCTATAACCCAAGTAATTCGTCTGTTTCATTCACTTGTTTGTGACCGACCGCAGGGCCAAAATGCATGGAACTGTTTTCGGATACTTTACCCATGCGGTCGGTCAAATCTTTGGAACCTCATATCTCCCGAACCATTCATCCGAATGACCTGATTCTTGAATATGTTGTCCCCCTGAATAAGGGCTATCAGGGGATACCTGTTGTGGAGGTGTAGCATATGTATTTGGGGTACATCCAGGAATTGGGGGGAAAAAGGTGTACGGTATAATTATGTTAAGTGCTAATCTAAGGGGAGGAAATGTGTGGGAGGTACGTCCATGTGATTGGTTAATTTCATCCTCCCCCTGGGAGTGTCCTGTATGTACTTGTTTGTAATAAAAGCCAGACTGGGTGTCCCAGTCCAGAGTTCTTGCTTAACCCTCAAAGCGATGTGTCGTCTCGGTCTTTGGGGGAATGGGATTGTATGCTGACTGCCAAGAGTGTAAGCCGATGTCTGCTTTTCTTGTTCAGCTGTTCCAGTGTTCGTGTGGTTCCAGTCGGGAGAATGGTGTTTGCAGTAGCTGCCTGTGCATCTGGAAAGGGGATTATCGCCTAAACTGGGTTTTATCCTCTTGTAAGTGAAACGGTCCGTTACAGTTGTTATATACTAGGAGATTGGTTGTTATATAACAGGAGATTGGTTGTTATATATTAGGGGATTGGTTGTTATATATTAGGGGATTGGTTGTTATATATTAGGAGATTGGTTGTTATATATTAGGGGATTGGTTGTTATATACTATGAGATTGGTTGTTATATATTAGGAGAATGATTGTTATATACTAGGAGATTGGCTGTTATATATTTGGAGATTGGCATTTAACATATTTTCATAGTGAAAGTGTCTTAACCTCTTAACGAATATTAATGAAACTTTGTTTAATGATATTCTTACCAGATTGGCCAGAACCACTTTCTGTTGTTGTTGTTGTTGTTGCTGGTGCTGCAGTAGTTTTAGTTCTTGTAGAAGTTGTAGATACTGTAGTTGTGGTGGTAGGAGCTGTAGTAGTGGCAGGAGCTGTCGTTGTGGTGGCTTGAGCTGTGGTTGTAGTGGCAGGAGCTGTAGTTGTGGTGGCTGGAGCTGTAGTTGTAGGGGCAGGAGCTGTAGTTGGGGTGGCAGGAGCTGTTGTAGTGGCAGGAGCTGTAGTTGTAGTCACAGGAGCTGTAGTTGTGGTGGCAGGAGCTGTTGTAGTGGCTGGAGCAGTAGTTGTGGTGGCAGGAGCTGTAGTTGTGGTGGCAGGAGCTGTAGTTGTGGTGGCAGGAGCTGTTGTTGTGGCAGGAGCTGTTGTTGTGGCAGGAGCTGTAGTTGTTGTGGCAGGAGCTGTAGTTGTTGTGGCAGGAGCTGTAGTTGTTGTGGCAGGAGCTGTAGTTGTTGTGGCAGGAGCTGTAGTTGTTGTGGCAGGAGCTGTAGTTGTTGTGGCAGGAGCTGTAGTTGTGGTGGCAGGAGCAGTAGTTGTAGTGGCAGGAGGTGTAGTTGTGGTGGCAGGAGGTGTAGTTGTGGTGGCAGGAGGTGTAGTTGTGGTGGCAGGAGGTGTAGTTGTGGTGGCAGGAGGTGTAGTTGTGGTGGCAGGAGGTGTAGTTGTGGTGGCAGGAGGTGTAGTTGTGGTGGCAGGAGGTGTAGTTGTTGTGGCAGGAGCTGTAGTTGTTGTGGCAGGAGCTGTAGTTGTTGTGGCAGGAGCTGTAGTTGTTGTGGCAGGAGCTGTAGTTGTTGTGGCAGGAGCTGTAGTTGTAGTGGCAGGAGCTGTAGTTGTAGTGGCAGGAGCAGTAGTGGTGGCTGGAGCTGTAGTGGTGGCTATAAAAATGCAAAATATGAATTGTTAATAACAAAGTTCAGATTGTGGAGTAGTAGCATATTAGATGGAAACATATGGAGGAAGTTAAGACAGAGACCTTTATTATTTATTATAAGAGGGGGAGTTTTTCAAGGTATATTTTACTACTAAAAAGTCTGCAGTGAAAAACAAAAGGATATGAAGAAGCTCTGAAATAGAGTGTACCAATGAAAGGGCCTAACTCTAAATATAAAGCCTAACATTGTTTAGTCAGCAGTGAAAGTGTATGGAATGTTGTGCTTTCCTACATGCAATGTTCTTACATAATGCAATGAATTGCCACAAACATTTACGGACTTTCAATACAATGTTTTCACTCCACAGTTGGAAAATATTATCTTCTATGATGATTGTTCTTTTCATGTGTGTTACTATTTGCACAGGCGTTCTCGATATTATGTAAGTGTATTTATTTCCTCATTATTAAATTGATGTGTTTCCTTTTTTGTGTAGGGATTAATGCTGGGAGGCGGTTACTGTTAAATATCCTTTCTAGAGACGAGTCTGGAACTACAGCATATACAGGATGGGCCAGAATTCGGAGTAGGATTTGACAGGTAAATAACTTTTTTTTAGTAGTTAAAAAATGTATGCAGTTACATATCATAATTGAGTCTTGGGAGATTCCCAATCATGGGCAATCTCATGAAGGAACAACTAGTAAGAATTTTGTTTTCAAAACTGAGACAACTGTTCCCCGAGTGAATAGTTTCAAGAAATAACTAGATGAATTGGTGGTCACATTCTCCCGACCTTTCAGCTCCTGATTACTTCCTGTAGGGATATCTGATGAGAATGTGTACCTGAACAAACCCTATACCGTTGAGCAGTTCAAAAAATATATATCTGTGCAGAAATTCAATTGCTAGAACCTCAATCTTTAATGCAATCGACAGAGGTTGACTTTGCGAAGGTGGCAAATGGAGCTGATTTTAATGATGTTATCTTCAATTCTGAGTCAAAAAAAATCTCCATATGTTAAGCATTAATTTGATGTAATATCGCTGAAATTGGTTCATTAATAAAACAAGTTATTGACCCCTCAATCCCTGCTCTGAATTTTGGCCCACCCTGTAGTACTATGCACATTATAAACTATATTATATCCTGCTTGTTGTATGCTTCTTCTATTCCTTCTATGTTTTTCATAGGCAGGGATTGTACTGCTCAGGTAAGAGTAGCTCCTGATATTGTTAGTGATACAGTCTGCATGTATATACATCTTTCATGCCTCATAGTTATACTGTGCTTGTTTGTTTGTTTGTTTTTCCTTCATGCATCATGTCTTCCAATTGATTACAAACATGCTTGAAAGTCATTTATACTCCTGCAGAGTAGGGAATATTATTTTGTGAACTTTTAAAGTGTAACGGTCATTATAATGTAGCTTTGGATGAATTCATTGTATTTAAATGATTAATAAAACCGTACAACGTGGGAGCCCATTACATGGTGTAATATAATCTGTATGACTGCTACGCCTTGATGCACAGATCAGCAGTTTTAGATACTGCCTAGTGCTTCAGTTACTAAATACTGGGATTGATGTTCATATGAGCAATGATCTACTCAGGTTATCTCTGAGGTTAGATTTCTATTTTTTATTTTATTTTTGGTAAATCTGAGTTTTATTTGTGTATGCAGTATTTATACAACCGTGAGATTTGCAGATCTCCGAAGTTTTTGCAATTCAAAAACAAGCAGAAGGTGTAGTCAAAAGTTGAACACAGTTGATGTATATGGTTATCTGAGCTTGCAGGCCCGCAATGTTGACGGACACACAGGTCCCTTGTGCTGCTCCCACTGTTAATTGTGTAGAATATATTACAGAGATCAAGAGGGGAAGGGAGGGTTAGTGGTAAGAATGCATATGCAGTGGTGTATCCTGGTTTTGTGCTGCACTAGGCAGGACAAAACTCAGGCGCCCCCCCTTCCCCCCTGCCATCCCCACCCAACCCTTCCCCCCGCCCTGCCTTCTAAATACACAGACACACACATTCACTGACAGATACGCATACACTAGCTAACAGAAACACACACTCACTGGCAAACACACACACACACACTAACAGACACTCACTCACTAACAGACACTCACTCACTAACAGACACTCACTCACTAACAGACACTCACTCACTAACAGACACTCACTCACTAACAGACACTCACTCACTAACAGACACTCACTCACTAACAGACACTCACTCACTAACAGACACACACACAGTCAGACACACACTCACACAGACAGACACACACTCACACAGTAAGACACACACAAACAGTCAGACACACACACTAACAGACACACACACACACTAACAGACACACACACACTAACAGACACACACACACTAACAGACACACACACACTAACAGACACACACACACTAACAGACACACACACACTAACAGACACACACACACTAACAGACACACACACACTAACAGACACACACACTAACAGACACACACACACTAACAGACACACACTAACAGACACACACACACAGACACACACACACAGACACACACACACAGACACACACACACAGACACACACACACAGACACACACTAACAGACACACACTAACAGACACACACTAACAGACACACACTAACAGACACACACTAACAGACACACACTAACAGACACACACTAACAGACACACACTAACAGACACACACTAACAGACACACACTAACAGACACACACTAACAGACACACACTAACAGACACACACTAACAGACACACACTAACAGACACACATACACACATACACACACTAACAGACACACATACACACATACACACACACACACACACACACACACTCACTCACATTAACACATTTTTTTTTATTTAACCTCCCCCCCAGCCTCCTTACCTTTTGGAATGCTGGGGGGGGGGAGATCTCTTTCTCCCTGGTGGTCCAGTGGCTGCTGGGCGGGCGGCACTGGTGGGCAGCTGGCGAGGGAGCACTTTCCCCTGAGCACTCTGCTCAGCTCCCTCGCGCGCCACAGAGGGAGACTGGGAGCCGGAAAATGACGTCATATCGTGGCCCGCGAGGGAGCTGAGCAGACAGCTCAGAGGAAGTGCTCCCTCGCCCGCCCAGCATATCAGTTAGCCGCAAGGCTAACAAGGCATTTGCCCTGGGCATTTGGGTGTGGCGTTTTTTGCCGCCCCCTGGAAATTGCCGCCCAAGGCAAATGCCTTGTTTGCCTCGCGGCTAAAATGTCCCTGTGCATATGTGTATTTTCAATTTACAACTTTGTTCTTACATCTATAGACATATTCACAGACACCAGACATTTCACATGAATTGTAGTGTGCAATAAGGTAGGTGTTGGAGTTGTCACTACAGGCTAGTTTTATAGGCTTATTCATAGTGCTTGTTGCTTTCGGGATTTACCCGATTGGTGTTTTTGTACTGGCTTGGTGTTTCCCAACTTGTGTGCTCAGTGTTCTCATTTTGTGTTGGTTAAACAAATCTTGGGCAGTCTGTTCGTGATTATGGTCTGTGCATCTTGTGGGAAGTCATTGATTATCCGATTGGGGTTGGATGAGTTCTGTAACTCCCAGCTAAGTGACAGGTCATGTTTATGTTTAATCCTGCCCAAGAGGGGTGCTGTCTGCGTCAGGCCTTCATCCCTAGTTTCTCCTCTCGTCTTTATCAGGCGAGTCCGCCTTTGCTTAGTAGGTAGAGGTATTCTGATTAGTGCGACGAGCTAGGTGGTCATTGCTTTGTTACGTTCTGTAGCTGCTTTGTCTAACTCTGTGGATGTGCTATGCTTCCTTCCGCGTGTGTAATAGGCCTCTTACCGTTTCTGTTCTGCCCATATTCATTTCTTTTGTCTCATAGTGGGTCTGTCTGTAAGTGTGTGTTGCTCACTGTTCATTTTTGATAGATTTCTAATTTTACAATGTCCCAATAAATATCTTATACTCTGCTTTGAAAATGTTATTCTCTACAAATTATTTTTATATTCAGAATAAATATATATCCTTTGTTATATGGGATAACCTTTATGTATTGTGAATTTCCATTTACCCACAGTCTTATAAAACGTTCACACAGTAACATACAGACTGGAGAGCTCTCTCTATAGAATTCTGTTTTAGGATATTTAAGTAACGGCAAATGGGTATATTAGATCATCTGAATGTAAATATTTCTTACCTGCTGTACTGGGTTGTGTCAACACTAAACCTGTAGAAATTAACAGAAAGAGGAATTAATTCCTTAACACTTTATCTACATGAGAAGTTGATTAAATACTCATTAAATGATCATATAATATACAGTACCTACTGACTAGATTCTTACATGGAATTAAATCTATCATTTAGTAACAATAACACGATATTACCATATTCAGTGCTTAGTCTGTACATACAGAGAGAGAGAGAGAGAGATCGGTCTGTTCATACAGAGAGAGAGTGCTCAGTCTGTACATAGAGAGAGAGAGAGAGAGAGTGCTCAGTCTGTACATACAGAGAGAGAGTGCTCAGTCTGTACATACAGAGAGAGAGTGCTCAGTCTGTACATACAGAGAGAGAGTGCTCAGTCTGTTCATACAGAGAGAGAGTGCTCAGTCTGTACATAGAGAGAGAGAGAGAGTGCTCAGTCTGTACATACAGAGAGAGAGTGCTCAGTCTGTACATACAGAGAGAGAGTGCTCAGTCTGTACATACAGAGAGAGAGAGTGCTCAGTCTGTACATACAGAGAGAGAGAGAGAGATCAGTCTGTTCATACAGAGAGAGAGTGCTCAGTCTGTACATAGAGAGAGAGAGTGCTCAGTCTGTACATAGAGAGAGAGAGAGAGAGAGTGCTCAGTCTGTACATAGAGAGATAGTGCTCAGTCTGTACATACAGAGAGAGAGAGTGCTCAGTCTGTACATACAGAGAGAGAGAGTGCTCAGTATATACAGAGAGAGAGCTCAGTCTGTACATACAGAGAGAGAGAGAGAGATCAGTCTGTTCATACAGAGAGAGAGTGCTCAGTCTGTACATACAGAGAGAGAGTGCTCAGTCTGTACATACAGAGAGAGAGTGCTCAGTCTGTACATACAGAGAGAGAGTGCTCAGTCTGTACATACAGAGAGAGAGAGCTCAGTATATACAGAGAGAGAGTGCTTAGTCTGTACATACAGAGAGAGAGAGAGATCAGTCTGTACATACAGAGAGAGAGTGCTCAGTCTGTACATACAGAGAGAGAGTGCTCAGTCTGTACATAGAGAGAGAGAGTGCTCAGTCTGTACATACAGAAAGAGAGAGAGTGCTCAGTCTGTTCATACAGAGAGAGAGAGAGAGATCAGTCTGTTCATACAGAGAGAGTGCTCAGTCTGTTCATACAGAGAGAGAGTGCTCAGTCTGTACATAGAGAGAGAGAGTGCTCAGTCTGTACATACAGAGAGAGAGTGCTCAGTCTGTACATACAGAGAGAGAGTGCTCAGTCTGTACATACACAGAGAGAGTGCTCAGTCTGTACATACAGAGAGAGAGAGTGCTCAGTCTGTACATACAGAGAGAGAGTGCTCAGTCTGTACATACAGAGAGAGAGTGCTCAGTCTGTACATACAGAGAGAGAGTGCTCAGTCTGTACATACAGAGAGAGAGAGCTCAGTATATACAGAGAGAGAGTGCTTAGTCTGTACATACAGAGAGAGAGAGAGATCAGTCTGTACATACAGAGAGAGAGTGCTCAGTCTGTACATACAGAGAGAGAGTGCTCAGTCTGTACATAGAGAGAGAGAGTGCTCAGTCTGTACATACAGAAAGAGAGAGAGTGCTCAGTCTGTTCATACAGAGAGAGAGAGAGAGATCAGTCTGTTCATACAGAGAGAGTGCTCAGTCTGTTCATACAGAGAGAGAGTGCTCAGTCTGTACATAGAGAGAGAGAGTGCTCAGTCTGTACATACAGAGAGAGAGTGCTCAGTCTGTACATACAGAGAGAGAGTGCTCAGTCTGTACATACACAGAGAGAGTGCTCAGTCTGTACATACAGAGAGAGAGAGTGCTCAGTCTGTACATACAGAGAGAGAGAGAGAGATCAGTCTGTTCATACAGAGAGAGTGCTCAGTCTGTACATACAGAGAGAGAGTGCTCAGTCTGTACATACAGAGAGAGAGTGCTCAGTCTGTACATACAGAGAGAGAGTGCTCAGTCTGTACATACAGAGAGAGAGTGCTCAGTCTGTACATACAGAGAGAGAGAGTGCTCAGTCTGTACATACAGAGAGAGAGAGAGAGAGAGATCAGTCTGTTCATACAGAGAGAGAGTGCTCAGTCTGTACATACAGAGAGAGAGAGTGCTCAGTCTGTACATACAGAGAGAGAGAGTGCTCAGTCTGTACATACAGAGGGAGAGAGGGCTCAGTCTGTACATACAGAGGGAGGGGAGAGGGCTCAGTCTGTACATACAGAGGGAGGGGAGAGGGCTCAGTCTGTACATACGGAGGGAGAGAGGGCTCAGTCTGTACATACAGAGGGAGGGAGAGAGGGCTCAGTCTGTACATACAGAGGGAGGGAGAGAGGGCTCAGTCTGTACATACAGAGGGAGGGAGAGAGGGCTCAGTCTGTACATACAGAGGGAGGGAGAGAGGGCTCAGTCTGTACATACAGATGGAGGGGAAGAGGGCTCAGTCTGTACATACAGAGGGAGGGGAGAGGGCTCAGTCTGTACATACAGAGGGAGGGAGAGAGGGCTCAGTCTGTACATACAGAGGGAGGGAGAGAGGGCTCAGTCTGTACATACAGAGGGAGGGGGAGCGCTCAGTCTGTACATACAGAGGGAGGGGGAGAGGGCTCAGTCTGTACATACAGATGGAGGGGGGGGGGGAGAGAGAGAGAGAGAGAGAGAGTACTGTGCACAGGCCCAGGATCAGCCCTATATTTACAGAACCATTGAAAACACAGCATGATAGTTGACATAGATGCAGCATTACGATAATACTTTAATTATGAAAACAAACATTTAAAAAGCCAAGCGGTGCCCTAGACAAAAAAATGCAGAAATCTGCCATTTTGAACCCAAATTGGGTTCCTTTACCTGTGAATTGCTGCTGTCACGGACGTTAACTTTAATATTCTTGCATAGTTAGAAAACCTAATTATTCCGTTAGATATAACTGTTAACATATGCGGAAATAGCTTTGCGTTCTGAGAAGAATTGACAATTAGAGTAAAGATGGAAATTCTGTTTTTAGAAAGGTACAATTGTAAATCCGTTTTATTTGACTTCAGTAGAAAGTGATGAGTGAAGGTTGAACTTGACGCAATGAAGTCTTTTTTGTTTACTTAGATTGCTACGTAACTTTCTTTTTTCTTTTTTTTTTTTTGTTCAGGTAGACAATAAAGACGAACACGATTTCCTGAACCAGATGTTGGTCATCACACCTGCACAGACCCCTCTTACTCTCTGTAATTGTCTAATTGATTTCTAGCTTGTTCAGCATTACGAGGATCCAGCTTCTATCACCAGATCAGTATGGAAACCGTCCGAGGCTGATTAGCTATTCCCACTGATATTAAAGAGATGCCCTGACTACAGTGGTGGGAGGGTTGCCACTGTGATCCTGTTTGATGTGTATCTTGCACAATGGGTGTGTGTCTTCAGGACTAATTATGTGTCTTACCAAACCTTTTAATTAATATACTTATCATGTTCAGATCTTTCTCAGAGTTTTGCTGAGAACATGGGGCTGAGGGAACAGAACATATTCTTATTTTAAAAGGTAGGGAATCTTAACACTGATAAGTCTTTCATGTTGTGTATGAGTTTCTTTTTTTACATATGATGTGACATGTATGGAGTGCTGAGCTTAGTGTAGGCATAATGCAAACATACACTCATATACCACTACTGGCAAAACCATGACTCGTTAATGCAAGCTTTCAGTCTAGAGTGGTATGAAGCATGTCAAACACACGGTACAATGGTGGGTAGGTAGACATAAAGGGACAGACACTGTAGACATTTATTACTTACTCCAACAAACAGTGTGTCCTTTTATACTCCAGTAATACAGATGCAATGGATGTCATCTTATATTTGTATTATCTTTAGATACTGTACTGCAAGGATTCATTTGAGTGATAGTTCATTTGTCACCTTTCTCCAGTAGACATTGTCTCATTGAGATGAAGATTAGAGGGTAACGTCAGTTAGAATAGACTGGGAACATACCTTACAGATGATCAGTTCCCTTAAACAGATTTTCAGCAGAGATATCATCATGCTATTTACCTTTACCTTCTCAATTTTTCAAAGGATTTTAATTTCAGAAACTTCAAGGCTTCTGAAAGAGAGCTAAATCCCCCTGAACCCCCATATGAATATTCTGCTCCACTCATTCTCCCATCTGGGTTTGGTGGGTTCTCTTTGGTGGGAAATGACCTCTGAGGTATACACACACATACATATATATATATATATATATATATGACATAATCTTTCATTGAATATAAACATTACATTGCAGGACTGCTGACAACTTTTGGCCCGCATGGTCAAGAACATATTATTTATTTATTTATTTATTTCTAAAATATTTTACCAGGAAAGATACATTGAGATTTCTCTTGTTTTCAAGTATGTCCTGGGTCCACAAATTATTGCATTGTTACAATTAGGGTACAATAAAATACAAAATTTAACATAGAACAGGTAGTCAATATATAATCAACCATGACAGGTGCATTCTGTTTTGAGGTATGTAGAGAGGGATCTCTTAAAGGACTTTAGGCTTGGGGAAGATTTTAAATTGTGCGGGAGGTCGTTCCACAATTGTGGTGCTCTGTAGGAGAAGGAGGATCAGGCTGCTTTCTTTTTGTATTGAGGTAGACTAAGGAAAGTGTTGGTACTGATCATGAAGCTTCCCATTTCTTTTTGTGGATGGTCCTACTCACATGTCACATGGGGGCTGCTGGGGTTGGTAGATGTGACATAACATATCCCTGCATTTTCCATCAATATGACATGCACAGCATGACAGAAATGGCATCACCACTGACATCAGTGTCCCATCCCCCCGCCGCTACTTCAAACATCTCCAGGGACATCATACATACTCATCATGCGTCTTGCAACCTGGGCAGCCCAGATGTTGCAGTCTCTTGGGAAATATCTCAGTAAGCCAATTCATTGAGATTATGGACCACCAGCTGATGGACTAAGCCACACAATGCTGGCTAGCAAAATCTCTCAGTTCCTACCTGCGGCCCCACTCCTGCTCTGACAACAGTCATCCCAATGCACCTCCAAAATCAGCAGATCAATGGTTCTATGAGTCTGCAGCCCACAAACCATGGGTGCTAGTCTTCTGAGAAACAATTGCCCTTCTGCTCCCCACGCCATCCAACCTCTGCCAGTTTCATAACGTAAACACACAGCATCGGGTTTCTCTTGAAGAAATTGTTGAATCCTCGCTATCTATTCATTATCACAAAACTTTAGCAAGCAAATGTCCCTTTCAATTAACTGTTTTTGATACACAATATTATTTTGACACTATTCTGTGCTCACAGTAAAATTAGAATCTAATAATAATCCTTATTTTAGGTTTAATAATAGCTACAAGGCAACTTCATCTTTATTCTGAATGCAAGTTAATGAGCAATGTGAAAAATGCCTTTCTATACTGCATGCCTTTTTATTTTCTAATTAAAATGAAAATGAAGTAACTATTGAATGAAAATTGATACAGTACAATATTTGTTACAATTCAAATATTAGTAATGCATTTCTTTAACCCCTTAAGGACCAAACTTCTGGAATAAAAGGGAATCATGACGTGTCACACATGTCATGTGTCCTTAAGGGGTTAATGCATTGGAATGGCAATATTTTAAATATAACATTTATATTTTACATTTATACTGATAGAACTCCCACGATAAGTACAAATAAACACTCTAATGAGCAACTCCTTACTCTTACACATATCTAAAAAGAAAAACCGCTTAATTCAGACGTTTTACTTCTTAATAGGCTCAGAACATTTTGAAAATTGAATGAATAATGTATGTGTAATAAAGGCAAGGAATGTGCGATTTATAGGATAATGCCAAAATCCAAACTAACCTGCTTTCAATATGAAGAGGAGAAGGATGCAGATCGTCTTAGTAGCCATAGTTACACCAATTGCACCAAATGTCCTTCTGCAATAAAAAAAGACCCACACTTGTAGACAGTGAGCAGTACTGAGTTAAGTCTTCTGAACCAGAAATGTTCTGCTTATATACCCTCAGATAGTGTCCACATAGATTCATTGTACTTTGATATGTGTCACTAAATAATGACTTGAGAGATGTGGACATCCCTCTAAATTCCTAGTTCACGTGCCTAAGACCAACTTGATATGACTTCAAATTGATGGAATGTGTTGTCTACCAGAACACTCTAAACTATAATTAATTTGCTATCAAATATCAGCTTCACAATTTAAACACCAGTGTGCATGTGTGAAATGACTAAGACTAAGATTTTCCATCAGAAAAGTATGTGTGTATCAGAAATAATCATAACTAGAGTCAAGAGAGCAAGATAGAAGGTATGTTGGAGGACCATCATTTGAAAAAAATGACCATGCGTATTCATGATGCAATAAATGCATGTTGTAATTTTTGCTTGTTCATATGCACTTGTTTTCAAGTCTATCCAAAGGTATACCTTTTATTTATTTTCTCAATGGTTCTTTTCAATATAGTTCGATACCTGAATGTATTAACCCTGCTTGGGAAAGAACTTGATGCATGACATTTGAACAGGATGAGAGGAATTGCAGTTGATGCATTAAAAATCTGAAAATGGGGTAAAAACGATTTGGCAGAAAAACGTCTAAATGATATCAAATAAAAATATTTTTTATTGAGAAGAAAAAAATAATAGAGCTGTAAAAATGGGTGTAATCATGACTTTCCACAATAATACAATACAGACACACAGCGATAAAAAAGATCAGATTGTTTTAAACTCGATTATTGATGCCAGTAAATATATGTTATACCTTTCTGCTAAAAAGTCACCTGCTGGAATGTTTTTGGTATTACTTTGCAGAGTCAACAGTGGGGTGAAATATTAGTAATGATTGAGTTCATAACCAAACAAACTCAACAAGCTAATTCATTTGATGGTAGTATGAGGTAAGGTTTGCTAAAATAATTTAGCAGTTGAGGAAATTATCCAGATGTAAATAAAGTGGTTATTTTATAGACTTTTTAGTACACCTCGTGATGTTAATGGAGACATCATCAAAAGGACCTCCAAGGTAATTTTTTCAGAAATATTACCTGTGCCGTGCGCTACAGCAGAAAGGCAGCGGGAGATTAGAGAGGTCAATGTGTGGCTGAAGTCTTGGTGCAGGAAATAGGGTTTGGGGTTTTTAGAGCACTGGGCCGATTTTGGGTACAACCTGTATAGTCGTGATGGATTGCACCTAAACGGAAGAGGGTCTGCTGTGCTGGGGGACAGGATGGCTAGAAGGTTGGAGGAGATTTTAAACTAGTAGTAGGGGGGGAGGCTCAAAGAAAGCTAGAAAATGGAGATAGGGTAGAAAGGAGATGGGCCTTAGCTCAGAACAATGGGGGTGGAGATGGGGGGAGGGGGAAGCTCAGAACAGAGGAGGTATGTAATACTGATTCACAAAAAGTACCAATGACTCATGGTAATATTAAATGTATGCTTACTAATGCAAGGAGCCTATATAACAAAATGGGGGAACTAGAGGCAATAGCATACACTAAACAATACGATATAACAGAAACATGGTGGGATCAGACACATGACTGGGCAGTTAACTTAAATGGGTACACATTATTTAGGAGGGATAGGAAAAACAAGAAGGGTGGTGGGGTATGTTTGTATGTCAGCCATGAGTTCAAGTCAAATCTTAGGCATGTGGAGTGTGACGAGGAAAATGTGGAAGCTTTATGGGTAGATATCTGCTTGGGGCAAACAAAGGGAAATACGTTATTGGTTGGGATATGTTATAAACCACCAAATGTAAATATTAATGAGGAAGAACTGCTGTTAGAGCAAATTGAGAAAGCTGCAAATCAAGGTGACACGTTAATTATTGGAGATTTTAATTACCCAGACATAAATTGGGATAGAGGGACTAGTACTTCAGCTAGGGGAATCCGTTTTTTTAATGTGTTAAATGACACCTTTATGTCACAACTGGTACAAGCACCAACTAGAAAGGATGCTTGTCTGGATCTCGTTATAACAAACAATGTTAATCTTTTAACCAACATTCAAGTAGGGGAGCATTTGGGAAATAGTGATCACAATATGGTAACTTTTAGGTTTTGCTACTTTTAGTGTGTACACCCTGGGACTGTATATACATTTGTTTCATTTTTTTGTCATTATTTTTCACTTTTACTTGTTTTTTCAATTTTTTCAATTTTTTTCAACATTTTTTCCTTTTTTTTCTTTTCTGTCAAGTAGACAACAGCTGTTACTTTGTTTATGCAGCCCTAGTCATACCTCCCTGCATGTGACTTGCAAAGACTTCCTAAACACTTCCTTTAAAGAGTCATCTAATTTATACACTTCGTTTATTGCAAATTATGTTTCATTTAGAATGTCTTATCTCCTGCTCTGTTAATAGCTTGCTAGACCCTGCAGGAGCTACCTGTGTGTGATGTGATTAAAGTTCAATTTACCAAGCAGAAGATAAAAATGTTTAACCCCTTAAGGACCAAACTTCTGGAATAAAAGGGAATCATGACATGTCACACATGTCATGTGTCTGTAAGGGGTTCAGCTAAGTTACATCTACTTGAAAATAAAACCATTTTTGTTTTCATACAAGCTGTCACAGCCAGGGGAGGTGTGTCTAGGGCTGTATAAACAGAAACAAAATGGATTTAAAGGGATACTATAGGCACCTAGACAACTTCAGCTAATTGAAGTGGTCTGGGTGCAGTGTCCCTGTCAGAGGCGTAGCTAGAAACCACGGGGCCCTGGTGCGGAAATTGCCCTTGGGGCCCCTCATATGTCTCACTCACCCCTGGGCATAGGACCATGTGCGCGGTCGGTCAAAGCTATGACTTCCAGGAAATTCCTGAACCACTGAACCGATCTGGGTGATTTTTGGATATGTTATTCACCCAGATCAGGGGCTTTCAGTGGATGTAACTTGATTTATAGAGTTTTATGTGTTTTTAAGGTACTTTTTGGGGTTTCATAAAATTGTATGTTTTTCTGTGCTTGGAGATAATTGGGTTAGATTAGTACAGTTCCTGATTCCATTATATCCCAAGCACAGAGGAGGGATTCTTTGTTTGTGTATGGGAGTGTCTCACAGTATGACTAATTTTTTATTGGTTTATTCACTTTGTGTCCCTGTGCCCAACAGGTCCACCTGGGTGTCACCCTTGTTGGGAAACTTGCATAAAAGACCAGTGTGCCTCCATTAAAATTCTGTTCCTGAATACCCAAAAACATAGAGTCTCATCTCATGTGTGGGGGAAACGGCTGTATCTATCCTGGGGATTGCTATATCACTATACTCCCCAGGAATTATAATCACTAGCTCTTATAAGATACAACAGGAAATCAGTGCTAATAACAGACAATATGTGGATGGGCTGCAACCCAAACGAAGGAGGCCCCTCAAATCCTTTAACAAATAGATAAAACAATACAAAAAATGGGCTAGGGCTGTGCCAGCAAAGAGATAAGATAACGTAAAATAGTCCAAAAGAGTCTCAGTAGAGAAAGTGCTTTAATGTGGATGTGGTTAAGTAGACTCTTCAGTGGGGGTGGGTTCGTCCTAGTGTCTCAGAGTATTCATATATATAGAAGAAAAAGTGACAAGGGCAGCCAATAGTGCAATAAGTCTAAAATCCAAAGAGTAAAATAGTAATAGGAGGTAGAGAACTCACATTTAAAAGAGCTATGGCCAGCTCTGGTGTGAAGGGTGTACAGCGGTATAATCCCCACTTATGGGATATGTGAAGAGAATGCATCTGTCAGCACCGTCTGGTCATCCAAAGCTCAAATAGGAAATAAAAAGAGGCGACAATAGTGCTCTCAACTGGATAAAAATGAGTAAAAGTAAAAAGTAAATAAGTAAATAAGTACAGGAACAACAGTAAAAAGCCAGGAAAGTCAAATTAGTAAAAGTGCATAGAAATACAATGAAAAGAGAATTGGCACAGTAAAGTAACCAAAAAACTTCTCTTGATATAAAATACACCATATAAAATAACCATCACGCATTTCACCAATACAGGCTTTCTCAAATGGTATAACGTACATACAACCTGGCTATCAGGAGTTTATATAGGGGGGAAATTAGTATAAAATTGGTGCCAAAATTGCGGCATACACTATTATACAGTATGACCACAAGAAATCTCAAAACTAGACTTATTTCTCTATTGGCTGCCCTTGTCTCCTTTTCTTCTATATATATGAATACTCTGAGACACTAGGACGAACCCACCCCCACTGAAGAGTTTACTTATCCACATTCCATCAAGCACTTTTTTCTCTGTATGGTTCAAACCCATATGCATCGCTATGTTACTGTTCACTTGCTTTATTTGTGAAGAAAATAAAAACCATTTAACACAAAGTAAATGAGGTCACTGCTCCAGCCATGTAACATAGAAACATAGAAACCTAGAATGTGACGGCAGATAAGAACCATTCGGCCCATCTAGTCTGCCCAATTTTCTAAATACTTTCATTAGTCCCTGGCCTTATCTTATAGTTAGGATAGCCTTATGCCTATCCCACGCATGCTTAAACTCCTTTACGGTGTTAACCTCTACCACGTCATCTGGAAGGCTATTCCATGCATCCACTACCCTCTCCGTAAAGTAATACTGTTATAGGAATGCACTCTATCGCTCTCTCCTTTTTTTTTTCTCTATAAGACACTCCGAGTTTCTATACCCCTCCCTGTGGGATTCTATGGGATTCCCAGTACGTGGAATATTTTTTGTGTTCCAGGTTTCTATGTAGATATAATTGTTTCTATGTTGTTTTGTCACATGTGTAATATGTTTAACTGGTCATGTATATTGCAGATATGGTCAAGGAGTCCAAAACAGAAAAATAGATTAAGATGGGGTTAGAGTCCTAACTATGCCCAAGGCCTTAATTCTTTTGTTAAACAAGGCTATTTGTATAATACTCTTGTTAATCAGAAAATACAAGTAGGGTTTATTCAGGAAACCCATTGGACTGGGGAGTCTAGGAAATTATGGTTCTATAAAAAATATCCTTTGATTTACTCTGCATCCTTACAAGGAAAAAAGAAATGTGGTGTTTCAATAATTTTCTCTAAGCAAGTTACTTTTGATTGTTGTTTAAACCATTTAGACCCGGAAGGGAGGTTTATCATTCTGGTGGGCCAACTGAACGGGACGGATTATACTTTATTCAATGTGTATCTACCTAATAAAGACCCAATTAAAACATTGACTAAAATCTTAGGTCTGGTGGAGCAGGTTAAAAAAGGTAGAGTTATGATTGTGGGTGATTTTAATTGTATTTTTTACACTTTATTGGACAAGCAATTGGCTAAAAATCAGAGGATAGACAAATCCCTGAAAACACAGGCAGCGTCATTAACCCCTTAAGGACCAAACTTCTGGAATAAAAGGGAATCATGACATGTCACACATGTCATGTGTCCTTAAGGGGTTAAGTAGAGTGATAAAGAAAGTGGATTTGTATGACTGCTGGAGATTGTCCCATCCCAATGAAAGGAATTTCATGCATAGATCAATCCCTCATAACTCGGCTGCCAGGATAGATATGATTTTGGGTAATCTAAATCTAGTACAGGCGATCTCCTCAATTTCCATTGTTGAAAATACCTGGTCAGACCATGATATGGTAGTTGCAGATTTGGTGGTAACTAATATGAGACCCCCTCCGATTTGGAGACTGGCAGATTATCTGTTAAAAAATAAAGCAAATGTAGAACATATAGAGAAGTTAATTGATCTTTTTATCACGGAGAATACATCTGAGGAGCTATCCGAGGAATGCCTATGGAGCTCTTGTAAAGTAGTTATTAGGGGACACTGGATTAAATTAGCAAGCCATCAAAAAAGGAACATAGACAATATTTTGTCTGATCTCTATATTGAATTTTACAATCTTTCTAAAGCTAATAAACAATCTTATTCTGAGGAGAGAGCATCGTCCATTAAAATCTGCCAAGAAAAGATAAATGTCCAGATTAAGAACAGGATAGAACGTAATCGAAATAAATTCAATATTAAATACCATTACATAAACAATCGTGTTGACTCATTGTTAACAAATAAATTAAAGAAAAAGAGGACTGATCAAAAGATCTTCAAACTAGGAGATGGAATTAATTATATCTATAAGCCAGATGAAATTGCCAGTAAATTTAGATCTTTTTATGAAAAATGTTATATCTTGAATAAGTCTCCAGACCTAGGCATGTTGGAGAATTAATTGAGAAAATCTAATTTATCAAAAATATCTTATGACCAGAAGGAAAGGCTTAACAGAAGTATTTCTCAGAATTAAGTCGATGTAGCAATTGATAAGCTTGTTAGTAGTAAAGCGAACTTGTTCTTTAAGGTTTCTAAAAAACAATTACTCCCGCTGTTAACTGATACCTTTAACAAAATGGCCTCCCTAGATTTATTAAGGGCACATATTACTCTGATTTTGAAGCAAGGTAAAATCCCCTATGAAGTGAGTAATTATCGTCCTATTTCTTTGGTCAATGTCGATGTGAAACTTTATGCCGCAATTTTAGCGGAACGATTGAAAATAGTATTGCCATCACTCATTCATCGGGACCAGATAGGCTTTATGCTGGGTAGGCACTCCTCTAGTAACACGCATAGGGTCATAGATCTACTGGAGTGGGCTCGGACTGAGGGAACCCCCCTCCTGACCCTGTTGGTGGATGCAGAAAAAGCCTTGAGGAGAACTCTATCGCAGTTTGGCTTCGAAGGGTGGTTTATGGGTGCGGTAGGAGCCATATATTCAAATCCTTCAGCCCGCATAGTAGCCCGTGATTTATGCTCATAATGGTTCAGTATTAATAATGGGACAAGGCAGGGGTGTCCTCTCTCTCCCCTATTATATGTTTTATCAATAGAACCTCTGGCCAATAACATCAGACAAAATGTTAGGATCAAAGGATTGGGAACTCAGGATGATGAATGGAAGATATGTTTGTATGCAGACGATATCCTAAGTTCTATGACTGATCCACATGTTTCTCTTCCACATTTAATGCAAGAATTTGATAATTATAGTAGTGTCTAAAATTACAGCTTGAATATGAATAAAACAACAGCTATGTCTATTAATATACAAAAAGACAAACTAACTTCCTTAAAGAAAGATTTTGATTTTAAATGGACGGAAAAAGAGTTCACATACCTGGGGATGAAATTTCCTGGTGGGGAAGGATTAACACCATTAAAGCCTATATAATACCTAAATGGGCTTACCTATTTGGTATGCTCCCTCTCTCGATCTCTAGCCATTGGTTAAATATGCTACAAAGTAATAGTACATCTTATATCTGGAGAGGGAAGAGACCAAGAATCAATACATATTGATACATACAACAGGGGGGATTGGGCTACCCCGTAATTACTCAAATATATCAGGACAATATGTTGGTCCATGCTAGTAATTTACAATTAAGTGATTCCAAAAACCAAGCTTGGTACAAGATTGAGTCAGCTAGAATTGGACTAGATAATCCTGAGCTTCTCCTATGGAGAGAGGCAAGCCAGAATAAGCAAACTGGCGAGATTACATCCCAATCTCCTCTGTCTTTATCACAGACATTAAAAGAATGGAATACTATAAAGAAAAAGCTAAATATTAATAAAAAACTTTATGAGAACCTTAGTTTAAGGTCTTTACAACACTATATGTTAGAGATTAACTTGGTAAACTGGTATAAAAAGTCTAACTATAAGATAAAAGATCTTTATAATGAACAACACTTGAAAAGCTTCGAAGTTCTTAAAAAACTGTTGGATTCACCTTCTAGATAAATATTTAATTACCTTCGTATCAAGAGCTATCTTAAAGATAATATACTAACGTTAGATGGCCGTTTGGGTAAACTGTTTAGGAAAATTTTCTCTAGTTTCATGGTAAAAAAAAGGTGTTTTCTCTTGCGATAGAAGTAATAAAACTTAAAGGGACCCCAGACAGTACTGAGATTCCTACTAGAGATCAAGTTAAAGCCCAATTACTATACCAATTTGAGATGGAAAAAGGGTTGATCTTCATGAATGATCATTTTAACGTTAATATTTTGACGCTATATTCCAATCTTATTGACAAGACCAGAGGGCTTTATTGACAAGACCAGAGAGCTTAATGGAAAAACGCATTATGACCTTCCTTGACCCAGTGGAAACCCAGTATTGGATAATACCTCATGGGCTCCTTGACCATATATCTGATATTAGCTGTATTTTTTATGGAATTTTTGACCTGCCATATTCCTATAATATTTTGGATCAGTTTTGTTCGTATTGTATGTCTTATTCTTGTGGGTATTGGTTCTTGTTGGAGTGTGATGTTTCTATATTTCGATATTGCATATTACATTTTTACGCACTGGAAGATTTATCTTCTACATACATATGATGTAATTTGCCATATCTGTGTGTTTTACTTGAGAAAGGATGTCTTTTTTGTAGTACCTTTCTCGGTTGCTGTACTGTATATTTATATAGTTATAAAACTCAATAAAAAAGATTGAAACATAAAGAGAATGGACACGGATTCCAGGAAGCAAACATTGATTTATTTGCAGATGCAAATGTCTGTCAGACAATAGTCTTGGAATATCCGACTGAGCAGATGTTTACAAGAGAACAAAGAATATATACCACAAACGACGTATTCCATACGTATACAGAGAATACAGAAATTACACCTACATTACTAAACTAAAACGTATCTTTTACACGTTATCTAATAGTGGGCGTTCCTGACATTCCACACATGTGCCCTGGTCCAAGATAGTTGCACAGTAGTTTTAACCATGTGAGTACTTAACGTTTCTTAAACATCCTGTAGCTTCTACCACATTCCCCCTTTGATGCTTCAACACCTGGATACAGGTGGCTAATATGCATCATAACCAGGAATACCATACCAATCTAGTCTTGGGTTCTAGGCAAATGAGGTTACACAGTATCTTCTTGATTAAGGGGTGTATACCTCTAAAGGGCAAGGACATGAACTGCTATTTTCCTCTCTACAGTAGCGTCAATTATACTGCAGAGGGAACGGAGCAGCACCTGAATAAAACATGGGAGTAGCCCACAAAGTGCCATCAGGAGTAGAACTCTCCCACTAGAGTTTTCAGATCCCCAAATGAATCAAACCTGCCTGTCTGCCAACCACTAGGGTTTAGTCAGTTCCATGACTGTACTGGAACGTGGGTCACTGTCCTTATTTAATCAACAATGTCACTTATGGCCTTCCCTTCATCATCAATTTCAAGGCAACAATTAGACAGGTTAAACTTTCCGCACACACCCCATGCTGTGGCTAACAAATACTCTAATGCTAGGCAGTTCTGATAGATAGCAGACCGCATTTTGGTATTCTGTTTGGCCAAAAGCTTTATTGGTCACAATTTCAACTACAGCTTGTAACCTGAGTGTTCGATTCAACATTATAAGTTCCATCCTCAGCCCATGTAACAGGACCATAATAATCAATTATTCGGTCAGAGGGCCACTCATTATCCTTCCATTGATCTATCGTCAGTGCCCTTTGCGGCCTTCATAGCTATTCATATACCAAGGATCCAAGTATCTTGCCCTCCCTTAGGGGAAGCAAGAAGAAGGAAAGCTTCAAAGTTCCTAGAACACAGGCTCCCGATCAATCTCTGGGGAGTTCAGAGTAGGCCTTAAGGCCACAAATCCAATACACATTATTGGGTGCTCTCCAGGTGGACCTTGCAGACAAATTGGTCCATACATCTTTTAAGGTAATTACCAAGGGACTAGGGTATGGTTCAATTGCATTAGTTGCAGATCAGAAGAATTATACGTTTGCTGCTCTGGACACGTGAGAGTATATACAAACGTCTCAAATTCTGGACCAAATCCACTCATCCACCTATTCTCAATTAGGGGGTTCTTTAACAACCCTTCAGATTTGGGACGGGGTACTATCCTATCTCTTCATAAAAAAAATGAAAACGTGGTGGGTCTCATTAGTTAAGACTTCAATTTCAATATTCAAATATAGTATGGTTCCTGGCCATATATCTGCAAACCATGGAAGGTACCCCATTTGTACAGGAATACCAGGGGATTAAAGAGTGTCAGGTTCAAGGGGTTACAAGTGCAGGGGACCACAACTAGATGTGGCCATTATTGTCTGCAGACTCGCAGGTAGGGTATCTGATATATAGGTTGCTTAACCCACATGACTCCAGTAGGAGCAATAGTTATACCCACCATTTATGCAATCCCTATTCTTAGGGCACATTTACTTATTGTTTATTGTAAAAGTCCTGTCCCATGCTACCTCAGTACAGATGGACTCAGATCATTTATTCAATATTAATATCACCACAAACTCAAGATGAGCAGATGATCCTGAAGAAGCTTTAAACGTGTGTTCGCACATCAGCTTCCGGATGTGAGGGCTGCAGGGTAAAGAGTTTTTCTGATTCTTTTTGGCTTCACAAGGTCTCCTTTTGAGGTCCTATGCTTTCCATCGATGGCAGGTGGTCAGGCATTATTATGACCATGAAAACACCTACTTGTTGATATTTTCTCCAACAAGTATCTTTATTTTTTTTAAACAGAGTTTCAGAGGGTTATCAGGGTCGACAGGCAATACTTCCCAGGGAGCAGAAGCAGGCTTGATTCTTGAATGGTGGATCCACAGGGGTATCTCAGAAACTTTGACGGTGTACTACTTGGCGTGTGATCTCTCCTCCTACTTGGTGGATATCCCCTTTAAGGCCTAGGGCAATCAGTGGTAATCAACCGTACATGATTTCAAAGGGGAGAGAGAGTTTTGTGGGGGTGCTCCTGATCCGGAACAAGGCAATAAAGAGCAAGGCATTCCACTTCAGGTTGGTTTCTTGGCACATTTTAGCCAGATGTAGCTTCAGTGTTCGGTTCATTCGCTTAACTTTTTCTGAGCTTTGAGGCCTATAGGCAATGTGTAGTTTACATTTAAGAGAAGAGGAAGGGATTAAAGAGAGTCCCTGAGGTGGAGAGTTATAGTGAAAATGGGGAGTCCCTACCTTTAATAATCCTAAGGGGAAAAAACAAACAATAGGGGAAGAATAGGACAGGTAAAGCAAGGGTAAGGGGTAAAACCAGCAGACACGGGACAAAATAGTGTCACAGGTCCTCCTTAGAATTGGGAGGTTACCTGGTTATGTCCTCGGCTAGATGGACTCCCCCTGACCCTAGTGGAGGGATCTAAACTGGTAGGTAGAGCTTGCTACGAGTGGAGGAGCAGTAAAGGGAAAAATATAAAGTGAGCTAGACTCACTTTATAATTTATTTACACTCCTTTTGATAGCACTAATGGATTTGATTTATTACTAATTTAATTTAATTTATTTTTAGCTATTAGGACAGGCAGGGTTTCTGGTTTTGGTAGGCACTGGCTGCTCCTATATAGTGCCGAGGTACTTAGGTTCTGACCTCTTCACTCAGCGTTTCTGCTTAGGTTAATTTGGGATTTTGTGTGTCCCTCTTTAGAGGTCTCTCGCTGCTCTGCACTACAAGGGCTTTGGTCTGGGGGAGCTATAGGGACTCTGGTTACAGTAGGCACTAGTGGTTCTCATATAGTGCCGAGGTATTTAGGGTCAGTCCTCTCCACTCAGTAGTCCTGTTAAGGTTTACATTGGGACCTTGTGTGTGTCCCCTGGTAGAGGATTTTTCCCTTTACTGCTCCTCCACTCGTAGCAAGCTCTACCTACCAGTTTAGATCCCTCCACTAGGGTCAGGGGGAGTCCATCTAGCCGAGGACATAACCAGGTAACCTCCCAATTCTAAGGAGGACCTGTGACACTATTTTGTCCCGTGTCTGCTGGTTTTACCCCTTACCCTTGCTTTACCTGTCCTATTCTTCCCCTATTGTTTGTTTTTTCCCCTTAGGATTATTAAAGGTAGGGACTCCCTATTTTCACTATAACTCTCCACCTCAGGGACTCTCTTTAATCCCTTCCTCTTCTCCTATCTACTTACAATTAAGGTTTATTCCCTTCTGGGAGAGTTATTACAGGGCATCGTGACACTGGTCCACCGGTCTTTCTCCTGACCTCTGCACAAGTGCCACCATTTATCTAGTTTCCATTTAAGACTGAGGCTTGTGGCTAATTCCTGCAGGCACTTGTGTACAAAAGTTAAGCCGTTGTTGGATCCAACCGTTATCGGGCTTCCATATCTTGGAATTATTTCAGTAACCAGGATACAAACCACTTTTTTCTTTTCATTTTTTGTTTCTTTTTTTTTTTGTTTCAGGTGGACCGGGCTGCTGCTCAGCCAGAGTAAGAGCATACGATGACAAGGATATAACCGAATTCACCAAATTCTGACATAACAGTAAAGTCAATACGTATCTTTTACACATGTTATCTAATAGTGGGCGTTCCTGGCATTCCACACATGCGCCCTGGTCCAAGATAGTTGCACAGTAGCTTTAATCATGGGAGTAATTAACGTTTCTTAAACATCCTATAGCTTCTACCACAATACTTCCTGATATTATTTTTAAACCTTTGTCCCTCTAATTTAAGGCTATGTCCTCTTGTTGTGGTAGTTTTTCTTCTTTTAAATATAGTCTCCTCCTTTACTGTGTTGATTCCCTTTATGTATTTAAATGTTTCTATCATATCCCCTGTCTCGTCTTTCCTCCAAGCTATGCATGTTAAGATCCTTTAACCTTTCCTGGTAAGTTTTATCCTGCAATCCATGAAGAAGGGGTATTTTTCGCAAAGTGGATTGCAGGTATGTGTGGACCCTGCACACATCTGAAACCAGGAAGGCTGCGCTCACTCACTCACTAAACACCAGCTTCAAAGCCCACAGAAATGGATATTTTTTAAATTGGCTTTGTGGTAGGCCTATGCAATGTGTGCTCATATACTCTAACCAAATCCCTATTCAAGCATTTCAAACTATTATATTTTGTGAGCATTTAAGATGGTGTTTAGTTATTGAATGCACTGGGTTTTGCAAGATATATAGAGACACACACAATCTGATGCAGACCTTGTTGATCCAAATCGTGTCTAAGCCAACAAAGCTCTTTAGATTCATGTTACATATACTTTTTCATTATAAGACAAAACGGACAATATCATGTCAGTAGTGTGATCATGTTAATGTGAAGATGGTAAACTGACCTTGAAGCGTGAGTTGCGCTTATAAGCAACACAGGAGATATGGAGGCCAGTATGGCCCGAGTGTGTCAAGAAGCTCCATTTCAGTTGTGTAGGTTTCCCTTTGGGTGTCACCTGAGGAGTCCCCAGTCGAGAATGCTTCCACACATGGTGGGTGTACAGGGCCGGTGCAAGGATTTTTGCCGCCCTAGGCAAAAAAATTTTGCCGCCCCCCCCCCCCATATGTCCTGCCCACCATGTGACATCACAATGCCTCGCCCATATGCTCTGCCATATAGGCCAACGCCAGTCTTCACAAAGTGTCTTTTATCTGAAAAGACAGTGTGTTTACATTAAAAAGCCTACAGGCACAGGCTATAGACACCAGAGCCACTACATTATGCTGTAGTGCTTCTGGTGACTATAGTATCCATTTAATGTGAGGTAAATTAGAGATTAGTGCCACTAATAATATATTGGATTGCCTACTTACCACCAGATGAGGACAAGAGGCTGATGATGGGCTCAGTCTGGCTCCACAGGTCTGGTGTAGAAGAGGCTCTCTGGCGACTGTTTTTAACAGTGCTCACAACAATTAACGAACAGGAAGCAGCTCCATTTTTTAGGGCCCCTTACTGTAACGAGAATATACCCCAACACGCAGGATCCAGCTAAACAGAAGACAACACAGAGGGAAGATACGTCTACCGGTCCTTAGAGTGGCCGGACTCGATGTATATAGGAGAAGTACAGAGTCAGGAACAATCCGAGGTCAAGGGACCAAAGAGACAGCGTAAACTAGGACTAGCATAACAGAACAGATAAGGATAAAGAGTAAACAAAGTCAGAATACAAAGCCAAGGTCAAGTACAAAGTAACACAATTGAACACCACAAGTGCTAAAGGGAACTGTAGCAGAAACCACGATAGGGCAAGGAACTAAGGGAAATAGGTAAGTATAAATAGCCAAACATCTATTATGATTGGTCCCTGTCATATCCACACCCCCAAAAGGTAATTGTATGGGGAGTGTGGCATGACAGGGACCATGGGGAGACCTTTTCTAATTTAGGCTCCCACTGTCTCTTTAAGAGCGCGCCCGAGACTCGTGGCGCGCTCTTAGTGTCAGGCGGGACACGTGACCGCTTCTCGTGGTCACTGCCCGCCCTCCATTTCCAGCCGTCGGATGAGCCGCGCGCGGCTCGTGCAGCAGCTGAGCCGCGCGTGGCTTGAATAGAGGACCCCGGCCGGCACCCGTAATGGTAAGTACCGCTACACTTACACAGCTCAAGGTCTGGGCCCCCAGGGAGCATATGCCTACAATGCCCACCCATAAATCCACCTACATGGCCCATCCATGAGTTGGGCATGTTTTATGTGTGCAATTTCTGTAAGGGATGTAGTGTGTTTATAGGGGATGTAGTGTGTGTTTGCGTGTAAGGAACACATTGTATGTTTCTGTGTGTGTGTGTGTGTGTGTGTGTGTGTGTGTGTAAGGGGTGCAAGGTTTGTTTCTGTGTATGTAATTGAATGCAGTGTGTGTCTGTAAGGGGTGCATTAATTATGTAAGAGAACGTAAGGGATGTATTGTGTGTTTCGGGTGTGTCTGTGTGTGAGTAAGAATGCAATGTATGTTTCTGTGTGTGTGTGTAGTGTAAAAGAGAGGGTTTGTGGGGTAGGATAGGGAACTGAGAGGGGAACAGCTCTTTATTTTTATTTTTTTAAATTCATAGTGCTCTCCCCTCCGGTCAATTATTGATTTCCCCTTCCCTTCTGTCCCTCCGTGTTCTCCCCTTCTGTCACTTAGTGCTCTCCCTTGGCCCCCTGTACCTCTGCAGTCCCCCCTTGGTGGTCTTCTCACTCCCCCCTCCCTCCCTTAGTGGTCCTCCCTCTCCCAAACCCCTTAGTGGTCCTCCCTCTCCCAAACCCCTTAGTAGACCTTCCCCTACTCCCCCCACCCCCTTAGTGGTAATCTCCTTCCCCTTAGTGGTCCTTACCCTCCTCCCCTCTCCTTAGTAGTCCTCCCTCCTTACCCCCTTTGGTGGTCCTTCCCCCCATTAGTGGTCCTCCCTCTCCCAAACCCCTAGTGGACCTCCCCTCCTCCTCCCTCAGTGGTCCTTACCTCCCAACCCCCGTTCCCCCTGTGTTCCTTCACCCCCCTCCCCCAGTGGTCCTGACTCACCCCTCTCCTAGTGGTCCTTACCCTCCCCTCCCCTAGTGGTCCTTACTTCCCCCTCCCCTAGTGTTCCTTACCCTCCCCTAGTGTCCTTGCTCCCCCTCCCCTCCCCTACTGGTCCTTACCTTCCCCTCCCCTAGTGGTCCTTACTCCCCCCTCCCCTCCCCTAGTGGTCCTTACCCTCCCCTCCCCTAGTGGTCCTTACCCTCCCCTCCCCTAGTGGTCCTTCCTCCCCCCTCCCCTAGTGGTCCTTACCCCCCCTCGTGGTCCTTACCCCCCCAGCGGTCCTTACCCCCTTGGTCTTTATCCCCCCTAGTGGTCCTTATCCCTCCCTCTCCCTCCCTCCCCTAGTGGTCCTTACCCCCCTCATGGTCCTTACCCCCCCCAGTGGTCCTTACCCCCCTAGTGGTCCTTATACCCCCTTTCCCTCCTAGTGGTCCTTATCCCCCCCTCTCCCTCCCTCCCCTAGTGGTCCTTATCCCCCCTCTCACTCCCTCCCCTAGTGGTCCTTATCCCCCCCTCTCCCTCCCTCCCCTAGTGGTCCTTATCCCCCCCTTCCCTCCCCTACTGGTCCTTACCCTCCCCTCCTGCCCATGTAGCGTGTCGCGTGACATGAACCTCTGTTTCCTGTACCCGGCTTCCCTCCTGCCGGTCACTCAAACCCGGCCGCCCTCCATGCAGCAGTGCTGCGCCGCCTGAGGCTTGTAAAAGCGCTCAGGCGGCGCAGGATGAAGAGCCACACCGGGCACAGGGATCCGGCGCTCCCTGCTAAGTTGCGTCCTAGGCGGCTGCCTAGGTCACCTTACAGGTAGCGCCGGCCCTGTGGGTGTATGTGGAGTGGGTCTGTGGTACTTGCTGTTGTAGGCATAATCCTGAGCATATGAAGGTGTGATTGGATGTACCGAGACCTTGATAGTAAGCATGTTACATGGAGTAGGCACAGATAAGAGGTGCCCCTGACCAAAAGGGCTGCAGAGAGGGGGGGTGAGTTAGGCAAGTGCCCTTGCATGCCGCCGACCAGATTTTCTGTTATATCAGTGTAAGCTGGGTTACCTCCAAATGGGGAGGTGTTTCCTTATCCAGCGGACCCGTTAGTATGTAACTTTATGGATATAAGATATAAGATTTGTGCTTATAACTTAAGATAATTGTTTTTTAATCAATTACGCAATCTTAAAACAAACTAGTTGAAGTAACAGTTCCAGGGTATGGTAAAGTCGTTGACATCTTTCGGTTTTTCAGGTCACATGGGAGTTCGAAGTGTCCTCTCTCGGGGTAAATGGCTGGACAGTAGCCGGATCCCAGGTTATGGCACTGGCTGGGGCAGATTGTGCTGGTGCCTGTGGTGTGAGGCCCATAGTGGTTAACATTGCAGGGATTTCTTCTTTAGATCGTAGCATATGAACTGTCCCATTTCAGGTCACTTGTAGGATGCCTAAGGGTCCCTATCGTTAGGGTATTCCTGCCGTACGTAGTCGGGTCGTAAAAAGCACCATGGTCCTGCTCCATTGCAGGGTAGCTTTGGAGAGATCTTGATAAAACAAGAGTTGTGGGTCCTCGAATTGTACAGGAATTTTGCCTCGCAGGGCAGACAATGCGTGTTCGGTCAGCATATGAGGTGCATTTCAAGATAACATTTTGTAGCGTGGAGGTGGTATTTTTGGGGTTTCCAGTCACTCTATAGGCCCCATCCAGGGTCATCTTCTAGGCCATCTCGACGGCAATATAGTGGCCAGTAGCCTCTGGATATAGTGAGGTAATTCATCTGCGGTTATTGCCGCGGAGATACAGCGGATTTTTACGTGGTTGCGGCGGTGACGATCCTCCAGCATGGTTAGTTGTATCAACATCAAGTGCTGGTTAGTGTTAATTGTTGCCTGTACCTCTTGTACAGTGCCTTCTGTGGCCTGTGCCCGGGTGGCGACTGCCTGGATCTCCTTCTGCGCGAGGGCTCGGTCTGCGGAGCAAGGCCCTGAGATCATCTTTTGTTGCTGGTGCTGACCCTGTGTGTTCCTAGGGAGGCTGTTGAGCCTATGTGGCTGCTGCACCAAGACATTGAAGGATTTATGTGCAAATTTTGCAAATGGGATTTCAGTGAGTGCCCTCAAACTTAGATTATATCATACAAAACCCAGTGCACTCACTCACTAAACACCATCTTAAATGCTCACAAAATCCACGCCTGACTTAAGCAAAATGTATAGGGATTTAGTTAGAGTATATGATTGCATAGACCTTGCTGGGTTAGACACCACCTGGATCAACAAGGTCCGTATCATGGGCTACTGCAACACATCATTCCTGGACACAAAGTGAGAACTAGACCTGCTAGACTTCAACTACTACTGGAGACCCAAGGAGAGTGGCTACATGAACCACATGTGAGAACTATGGAAGATGTTAGCAATGTTAGCAGGGACAGCACAGTCTGAGAATCCCAGTTTCAGAGATTGTGTACCAAAATATCTGCACACAATACGGGCTGGACCTGCTTAAGTCCAGATGGGGGATACCAAAAAAAAGGGTAGTTGAGCATGACATGGCTAAGATCCTGTGGGACTTTCCGATCCAGACAAGCAAGTAGTGGTGGTAGACAAGGAGTGGAAAAATGCAATGGTGGTGGATGTGAGCATAACATCAGGAAGAAGGAACGTGAGAAGGTGGACAAATACCAAGGACCTAAAGAGGATGTGAAGGCAGTAGTCCAAGTGGTGATAGGAGAACAAGGAATACACAATACCATCTGTGGTAGGAAAATCAGTTGTTTTTTTTCATTTAAAAATGTTATGACTGTTTTATTGCGGTTTCTGCCTCTGTTTAGGGAAGGGTTCTTTATATAAACATCACTTGAAAACTCTAGAGATGACCTGTCTTCCAAGGGATTATAATAATTAGTCTGTTAAAGTGTTCGTTTTTGTAAAAGTGTCAAAGTTATCCAGTCTTTCATCTGCTCATATTACACTTGAACGTGCTTAAAATATTTACAGCACCTGCTCCATGTGAAATATACAACTGGTTTCTTCACATCACTAATCTGCATTGGTTTTCTTTTTTTTTTTCTTAAAAGAATGTGAAATTTAACCATAAAAAATAAAGGGACTATATAGAGGGAACAAGGCTGTTTAAATGATAATAAATTAAAAAAAAAATATGGGTGAGCTTGGATTTGTGATTCGGAATTCTGCCCACGATGCTAAAAAGAGAAATGAATGATGGGAAAAAGTTGATTGTTGGCAAGTGGCTAGACGGCCAGGAAAGGATCGGGAACCATTTATTGGATCTTTTGCAGTGCACTGATTGCCCTTTTTACACCCTCTTGGTTTGTCTAATTAATTTTCCTAATTCTTTTGTCGTTAACAAAATTTGGACGAGCCGAAGCTCCATATAAATGTATTCGGCCAGAATATTATATTTTTTACAAAGGTGTTCAGTCAAAATGATTTTTTTCACTGTGTGCAGGTCTAGGAAAAGGCAGTAATATAGATGTGTGTTTTGGTGTTAATTCATTAAAAATAACATGTATAATCTTCTCTCACTGCTATTCATCTGACAAACAGATCTAATGAGTCTTTTTTTATTTTATGCAAAAAAAAAAGGAAAAATCATATAGTACTATTGTAATAAATAAGCTAAACAACATCAGACCAACCCAGCTCACCGTATTCTTAGCAGTCACTCAATGTATGATTAAATGTGTTTCAGCGTGAGTCTCACTGAAGTCAGAAATCCAACTGACAGCAAGAATGATCAATCAAACTACTATGTTCAGTCGGTGTTTCCACTCCCCTGACATATTAAGAAGCTAATTTCAGCAATTCACTTAATCTGTTTTTAATATTTTTCTGCAGGATTATAATGGAAAACACACAGAGGAAATTCTGAGGTGTGGTCCTAAAAAAATAAATTGAGGCACTACTTAATGTCATGTGAGGCTTAAATATTCAACATTCATAGAACCCAATTGTGTAAAGAATGAAGAAATAGACATTTTATAGGAGAACAGTTTGACAGTTGTGCCTCTCCCTTTTCGACCAATTGATTACTCTGAGTGAATGATCACTAAATTATTTTATGTACAAAGTATGTCATATCGAAATTACTGTCATTTATTTTAGAACTAAATGTTTGTTTGTTGCTAAGTAACATCAGACAACAAATTAACAATAATATTCAACCTTGGAGATAATTTAGGGGATTGTTAGATTGCTATGTGTTAAAAAGAGACAGATGTATTATTTTGTCCTCTTAAAGTGGCTTTGTCCCTTTTCGGTATTTTATAAAGATATAGTCTTTATAAACTACTAATCCTGACTGCATGGATATGTCATTAAAATGTCAACGTAATAGAAAAATACCATAAGTCAAAGCAGGGACTACTAGTCTTATAGACGAGCCTGCGGTTAACTAAAGTTGACAAAAAGTATCGCTCCACTATCAACATTTGTCTATTCGCATCAAGTGTCACATGTGTGAGAGTACAAACTGATGTGGCTCATGGCAAATGAAGCTCTATTAACAGTAAAATAGAAAAGTTGATCAAAAATGGTGAGCGTGGTGCTACAATCACCTTGTGTATCACTTAAATCACACAAAAAGCAAGTGTACTATTAAAAATTAAATATTATCACAGACTTTGTACAATTTTGATAAAATCTAAAAAATAAAATAGAACATACACATAGAAAAGAAATATACTTATTCATAATAAAATACACAAATAACGTATCATTAAAAAATATTATAATAAAAAATACAATTAAATATATAAATATGAATTCATATATTTAATTGTATTTTTATAAATGTTTTATAAAGGTTCTCTCTTTTTTTCTTTTTAGCCAAAAAATAAATCTGTTTATTATAATATTTTAATGAAACGTTATTTGTGTATTTTATTATTAAGTATATATTTTTTTCCGTGTTTTATGTGTTATTTTCCCATTTAAGCATATGTTTTTGCTGTTAACGGACTCCACCAGTATGGTGGACATTAGACCTGCAAATAGATAGTATGTAACGAATTGAGAACACAAGAGATGGTGAATTGGAGCTCCAACTTGAGTGTAGGCACTCTAATCGACATGTGATTGCACGTCCCATGTCAGACGCAAGGATGCGCACAAATGTACATTCCGTGATCGATGTTTGCAGATGGAAAACCAACACTTGCTTCAGAAATTTGAAAGTGCACAAGCCATAGAATATAGTATGTATAGAAAATCATATCTTGTCAACACATTGTTTTAGCCAAACTGCTAGTAAAAGCAAACATTTTTTGTTCAGTTTTGTTTTATTTATTTTTTTACTTATAAGACCTCAGATCTCTGTCATTCTCATGAAGATGGACATGGAAATGGGGGGTCCACTGGCAAATCATTCTAAGATAAGAAACATGTCATTTGTGTGTGGGTTCCTGTCCATTTGTGACCCCAGTCTTGTAGGAGACATAGTCATGAATCATGAATATAATTCTATAACCTTACTCCACAAACCACAGATTTAAAAATTATTATTTTATTATTATTATTATTATTATTGCCATTTATATAGCGCCAACAGATTCCGTAGCGCTTTACAATATTATGAGAGGGGATTTAACTATAAATAGGACAATTACAAATAAACTTACAGGAACAATAGGTTGAAGAGGACCCTGCTCGATCGAGCGTACATTCTATAGGAGGTGGGGTGTAAAACACATTAGGACAGGAATTTGCAATCCAATAAGGTGGGCTGCCCTTTAGGAAAGGGCAAGAGACAGGTATGTGAGGTAGGGGTTAGTCTTGGAGGCCATAAGCTTTCCTAAAGAGATGGGTTTTAAGGCACTTCTTAAAAGATGCAAGAGTAGGGGAGAGTCTGATGGTGGTAGGCAGGCTATTCCATAGGAAGGGAGCCGCCCGCGAGAAGTCCTGCAAGCGCGAGTTGGCCGTACGGGTGCGGACAACAGACAGGAGGTGGTCACGGGCAGAGCAGAGAGACCGAGAAGGGACATACCTATGGATCTGTGAGGAGATATAAGAGGGGCTAGAGTTGTTCAGTGCTTTATAGGTGTGAGTTAGTACCTTGAATTGACTCCTATAGCATACAGGAAGCCAATGTAAGGACTGGCAGATGGGTTAGGTGTGTGAGAAACTACTAGAGAGGAAAATCAACCTAGCAGCAGCGTTCATTACGGACTGTATTTTGTCTTGTTGTCTGCTCATCTTTTTGACGACAAGTCAACTTATTTTCTCTTTTCTATTTATAGTTCAACCACAGCATTGGGATCTATTGGAACTTGCTTTTTCCCCCCGTACGCAGCAATGTTAAAAATAACCTTCACACGAGGGGGTTGAGGAATGACATAGGATACAAGCAGGGAGGCACCTACGCTCGCAGGTGTGGTGTGCTGCGGTTTGTTGAATGGAGTGTGCGATTAAGTACACCTGTCCGCTAATTATTCGTCGAGATGGCGTGCTGGAGAGATTCTTTGGATATCTGAACGAAAGGGGACGGGAAAAAGCAGTATGGCATTCCAGACATAGAGGACTCAGCGAGGCTGCGATACAGCCCCAATATAGCACCAAGAGGAGGATTCCAAAAACAGTCTATTAAAGGAAAAAGTTTAACAGGAGGAACTCGCAAGGCACTCACTGGCACAGATAAGCAGCTCAATAAATTTAATTGGAGAGTTAATTGATTGAACTTTTCAAACTACTTATCGTACTCCTCTACCTCCTCTGGCTACTGCAAGCAAACTACTGCTAAATAATTTGCTCTGCTGATAAAGACAGACAGTTAAAGACAGCTGGTGCTCAATAACAACAATTGTTCTGCTGACTCAGCTTGCTTGGAAAAGCCTCTAGGCTTTGTAGAGTCACTTCAGGTTAGGTTTGTAGAGTCACTTCAGAGATTCTCGCTTGTATTTCTGGTTTTACAAGATTCAATGATAGTTATATTAGGCCTTTTTTTAAAAGAACTACATGATAAATTCTGTGTTTTATTAAATTTTAAAACAGTTATATTAGACACAGACAGTATAGAAATAGGTCATTACTAGATTCCACACCAGTTATATCAGACCACCTATTATTTAACGAGACTATTCATTTATTTTATTTATTTTACGAGGTTGTGCATAGCAGAACAATTATAATATAAATAGGTTATTAATTCTTCATTTACAAGATTGTATGTTAGATATGTTAGACTAATTATTATATAACTACATTAAATAGTATTTTTTACTAGATTCTCTGTAAACTATGCCAGACTAATTATATAGATTATAACTTTATACATTTTTAAATTATATCCGTTTCTATATCTATCTGTCTATCACTCTCTCTCTCTCTCTATAGTTTATATAAGTAGATTATAGAGCCTTTATTTTACTAGATTCTATGCCAGCTGTACTACAACCACCTATCATCTAACTAAAATATAAAGTATGTTTTTTTGCTAGATTATATGTTTGTTTTCATTTATATATTTTTATTTTTTTTAAGCATCCTTTCCATGATTTTTTTTTTCAATTTAACTATAGGTTCAATATTTTCTAAGTTATGCGTTGACTATGATACATGTATAAAAAAGAAAAAAATATATAGAACAAGGCTATAATGAAATGCGAGCTAACTCGATAATCTGTATTATTCAATAATAAAATATATATATATATATATATATATATATATATTTGTGTTCGGGGTATTCTCATATGATATGGAATACTCTGGTGAAGAGAAATACAATAAAAGGAAATAGTCGTTTGAGGTGTGCCGAAACCGATGTATGCTGTAGGCCGGTAAATAAAGTGGGCAAAAAGAGAAAAGCAAGGTAACCATTTATTCAGCAAACATAAGTACATTATTACATATTAAGTAGAAATCTTAATGAAAGCCCTCCTATTCTCTTGGACTGGGTGCGGGATGTAAGTGGCATAAGCTGAGGACTTCCAGCGACCCAGTGTCTTAATAACGTGACCTGTTATGTTTTGGCTAGAGGCCGTGGAGGCCGCTCCGATTCTGAAGGAGTGCCCCGAGTAGTTACTAGGATTTAAACCAAGTCTGGTGATAAGCATCCGGACGTAAAGCATGAATTGTGCCATGGTGAGAATTGCATCGTGTATCAATAGTAGGGGTTTTGAGGGGTGTGTCGGTGTTGTGGCTAAGAAAATGTCCAGTGCTTTCACCGGGCATCAATTGTTCCCTGTGGGGTAGTAGGTTATGTGAACCGGTTCCCCCCATCTGACTTGTTTTAGTCTGAGGTAGGGTCAGGACGTAGTAGTCTGTGTGTTTCGTGAGATACGACGTGAGGAGGCACCCTTGGCTATGGTGTTGGCCACTAATGGTGAATTCTCGTGGTCTAAGAAACCCATAAAAAGCTAGATACATGGCGTTTTTTATAACCGTGTTCGTATTGGGTTCAAATGGTGCCTGGTCGAGTAGGTTGGACAAGGATTTGAACATTCCAATGTCATTCCAGTGTTGCTGAGCCGTCTGCTTTTGCTATGCCCTTCAGTAGTGTTTGGATGGGGTAAGAGGTTAAGAACCCTTTGTGGTTAGGGAAGGAGCAATACATATGGTGTTGTATCCCCATGAGGTAAAGCTTAATAGTGTTATGTGAGAATTTAAGTTTAAGGTGGCAAAAAGATGCAAAAGCTATCAGTGAAGAAACCTCAAACCAGTTGGCTAGGTGATGGTCAGACATGAATCGTTTGTACAAGTGAAAAGCTCTGTGATATGCATGTTGAGTGCTGGTGGATAAAGCTAATTTAGTGAGAGCGTGACTGTGCTGAAGTAGTTCATCTACTCCATGATAAGGTCTTGGAAAGTTGGAGCTGGGGTTGCCACACGAGCTGCCGAGGGTAGGGACAGTCTGAAAGCCTGAAATTGAAAGCGAGATAGCTGATCAGCTGCCGTATTGTATATGCCGGGAACATGAGAGCATACAATGTGAAGTGATGGGTAGCTGCCAGCCATGTCAGTTTCCTAAGGAAGTTCATAATTGCCAAGGAGGAAGAGCGACCCTTGTTGATAATGTGGCATATTTCCAGGTTGTCAGAGAAGCAGCGTATGGACTGCCCTTTCCATAACCTACACCAAGTGACAGCTGCAGCAACTATCGGGTATCCCTCAAAGAGGGCTGAGTTAGTGTGAAACCCCTCAATGCCCTGTGTTTCTGTTGGCCAGGACCCCCAGAGCCATTCCGTGCCGAAAATGGTCGCATATCCCGCGGATGATGCTGCGTCTGTCCAAATGACAGGTGACCGTGAATCAATCTGTGGGAGGAACATGCTCCTAGTCCTACCATTCCAGTCCTAGAGGAATTTGTACCACATCTGGAGGTCAGCGTCGCAGGACAGTCCAAGGATATGCGGGCATAGTCGTTGGAGAAGGTGGGGAACAGGGCAAGGAGTCTGGAAATGAAAGCCCTGCCCTGGGGGATTATGCGCATGCGATATTTAGTGAACCCAAAAGTGATTGTAGTTCTTTACGGTTGCAAGACCCCCTGTGCATGTAGTGGCTAATGTCGTGTAGGGTGTGATCAATCTTTATTCTAGGGAGGCTGGCCATCATTGTTGATGAATCCAGCAGAATACCCAGAAAGTTTATGATTTTGTCTGGTCCTTCGGTTTTAGTGGGTGACACGGGGACACCAAGTGAGGTGAATAGCTTGACTGCTTTGTCTAGACTACGTGGGGTCTAGACAAAGCAGCATTGGCTTTGATGAACAGAAAATCATCTAAGTAGTGTATCACATTTGGGCACCTGCAGGTATTAAGGAGGAGCCAACACAAAGCTTCTGCGAACGTGTCGAAAATCCTTGGACTACTCTTGGCCCCAAAAGTGAGTTTTGTAAAAAAGTAGTAGGCGTATTGCCACTTAACGCCATGCAGGTGCCACAAAGAGGGGTGTATAGGTAACAATTTAAAAGCATTGACAATATCCGTCTTGCTAAGCCAGGCCCCCAACCCTGCAGATCTGATAGCTGCAATAGCGTGGTCAATAGTGGAGTGTTGTAGGGAAAACTCTTCAGATGGAATCAATGAGTTTAGGCTGGAAATGGCTGAAGAGTGCGGTGTGGATAGGTCAATGATAAGCCTTAGTTTCTCAGAATTTTTGCTGGAAACCAGCCCGATAGGGTTAGTTCTCCAGCTGGAAAAGGGGGGGGGGGGTTACAAAAAGGCCCAATGACAAATCCCTGGTCCACTTCCAGTTGTAGCAAGGTAGTGACTGCAGTAGGGTTATTAGTGGCTGACTGCAAATTGTGACACTCTAACACCCCTGTTGGCATGTAAATGAGCCCCGTGTGAAAACCCTGGGTGAGACCTGTGCAGAAAAATTCCACCAGGTGTTTGGAGGGGTGAGTGGACAGCATATGTTCAAGTACAGGAACGTTCACTGGAGACAAATAAGGCTTCTGGAACATTTTATTTGGGCACATAGATTTCGCATGTGCCCGGAAACAATGTGAGCATACGTGTAATAAGCGTCAGGCGCTGTAACCGCAGGAACCCTCATTGAAGTTATTGCAAATTTGAGATTTGCCTAGGTACACTACTGGACGACCCAGTTTGTCTCTGGTCTGTTTCTCAGCCTTAGGGGGATGCTGTAAGGATGAACCGGGAGCGCTGTCCGGACAGAGTGGGCACAAATAAGCTGTGTGAGCGAGTGACGTGCATATGGCACAAGCTGGTGTCCTAAGCCCCGCCAAGTGTCTGAGGAAGAGCTCGTTGTCCAGTTTGCTCCAATCCATCTGGATGCCATACTGGGACAATGTGGCTGACACTTTTGATGAAAAGGACTTGTGATAGTCGTAAAAAGTATAGCTGGCATACTTATTACCCAGGTCCAGCAGCTTATGCATATATAGGTCCAGTTCCTCTCTCCTATGGGGATGAACCGTGCACAGAATATCCCTAAAGATACCGAAAGCTAGAACAAAATCGGGAATGGTCAGTTTCTTACTGAGTCTGGGGTCTCTGGCTTTTAAAACCACAGAGATGTCCCCGTAGTCGTAAGAACGGTTTCCACGACATCCTGGGAGGCAATGAGCAGTGAGACCAAGTTAACATCCTTGCCTTCCAGGATGTCCTTCTTAAGATTAGCCGGAACCATGTGGGCAGGATTAATAACATGGGCGGCTGCCTTGTTGGGTATGGAATTACCTGCTATTGCTGTGGGTATGACCGGGATTACTTCTGTGAGAGACCCAGAGGCTGTACGGGGGAGCTGCTGACTTCCAGCCTTTCCAGCCTGTCGTTGACCTTCCCCATAGAAGAAATTAGGGAGGCAACCATAGCATGGAGAGTCGGATCTTGAGAGCTGCTAGTGCCTTCCCCTGCGTCTGTATTAAGGGTATCAGTTCTTAGCAATTTAAACAGTTCTGCTTTCCTGGCAGTGGCTGGGAAAGGGATACTGCGTTTGCGTAATTCTGCCGTAATGCGTGGGATAGTCCATGATCTGATTGACGAGGGACTTCCCATGTCACCCTTGCGCATCGGGGTAAGTGACCTAGCTAGGGATTGAAATATCCTCACCATCGTCTGGGAGTAGGGACATACTGAACATAATAATAGACATTGTTGGTGACCTGGGTTGGGAGTTTAGCTGGTGGCTAGCTAGTACCAGGTGGCAAAATATTATTAGAGGATTTGTGGCAGGTGAGGCCCTGCTAGTGCCAAGTGGCTAGAGAGGCTTTATCTGAGTTGGCGCGAGGGGTGTGGTAACCTAACCGGTGATGGGATGTTGCCTCTCCATGAGTAGACGGGCGGGGGGGGGGTGTTTGGCAGTGACTATATAATTGCGAGGCGACTAACTATGATTTGGCCCGAGGGGCGTATAGTACCTCGAAGTGGAGGATGGGAGTTGGCCTCGCGGACCGCTAGGTTAAGGGACAGCGGAAATAACTAAAGACGGCCATGTAGAAAAAGATGTGAACCAAAACCTACCTGCAGAAAAAGAGCCCTGGTTCCTGTATAAGAGAATAAGAGGTCTCTTAAGTAGGGGGTTTAGCCTAGATGACCCGTCCAGGGGTATTCGAGGTTCCTGGGAGTATGAAATCTAGATAAGGTACTTTTGTAGGACATACACATAAGATTGTATAACTGAAAGTAGTAAGTGCTTAGGGGGTGACTGCAGAGAGTACTGTCCCCCCTTTTGACATTGTAATATCAGCAGAGGTTAATTAATCTTAGAATTTAACGTCTAAAAGCAGTTTAGTGTAATGATCTCTAACCAACCTTAAGTAATGCATATATTATTATCATTATAGTATCTGTAATGAATGTAGTACAGCATAATATGTGTTTTAACCAGAGTTTATGCAGTAATTTATACAGAACAACACACTATTTAACCCAAATTGAAAGCATGTAATTGGATATCTAACTTCATTCTTTGACCGACAAACCAGCCCACCTCCCCCCCCATCCCGGTGTAATATCGGCGGGAACAGGGACTCCTTACGGTACAGGAGTCTGTGAGGCCTGTTCCCACCCGTACTGTGTAGTTACACATACCCGCTTCACATATGTGTAGCCGGCGGCTGGCGGGAACAGGGACTCCTAATGCTGATGGAGTCTTTGCCCCTGTCCGAGCCGTGCTGCCTGGTGAGCAAACATTCTCTCGTGGTTTAATGCCCCCCATCGAGCTGGGGGGGGGTAGGGGTGAAGGTTGTTTGGGTTGTGGAGCCGGTCGGCAGTGGACCGGCATGTAGAATACTCACGGTGTGATGCGAGAAAGCGCCGCGTCTCACCGGAAGTGACGTGACGCAACAGGAAGCCGGAAGCAAAATATGCCGGCGAGTATCCCAGCTGTTCGTCTAGACCAACGAATGTAAGTGAGGGAAAGGGGGGAGTCCCTTAAGTAGGTCTATAGCCCCTCCCACAACTTCAGGCCATGCCTTCCAATATATCCCATATGTAATAGTACAAGAGTATGTATCTGTGACAAACTGCCCTGGAACATGTGCTCTGGAAAATGGCAGCCATCTTGTTTCCCAAATGCAGGCAGCTGTACTTGGTCGGCAAGTGTCTGGAACTCCAAGACGGATGTTATAACTTACGAACCTCTGTAACTTTGTGCCGCCTGCTTTTGTTCCCGACAAGCCAGGAGAGCGCTATTCGGTGAAAAGGTTTGCACTAACAAGAAGAACAATCGCTACCTATGAGCCTGGGGAACCATTTGTTTATTTTCATGTAGGAACTCCAGAACGCTGACTGACCACAACCACTTTTCTAGTGGAACTAATTTGGGCAAACGCCTTGTGTGCGGTCGGTCCAAACTTTAGCCGGATGGCGGTTTAGTTCCACCGAACAGATCTGAGCGCTATTTGGTAAACTTAGTTCCGGGCTATCTGGGAATATAAGACTTGTGGGGGTTCCTATTAATATTATGTATGTGTTGGGGTGTTTTGTATTTTATGCATTATTTTAAGCAAAGTAAACTCATTTGTCAGACACGAGAGAGGCCTGGGCGTGTTGTTCCCATATTTTTGACTAGAGACCCCTGCTGGGGGGTCTGTGTATAAAAGTGGGCAATCTGGCCATAATAAAACATTCCTGTTGTACCCATCATCAAGTCTCGACTGATGTTTGGGTATGAGACTGAGAACTATAATTCACATGACCTTGCAGGATTTCGGGAGATTGCGAATGAACCTACGATACGAAGTACATGAGGTTCTTTAAAGTATCAGGTTAGATTTGTGATCTACACAGATTCTCTGTTGTAACTGCACATATATGGAGATAACTTGTTTGACATTTTAACTAAGCATCATGGGAAGTGTATTTCACAAAAAGCCTTGGCTTTTCTTGTGTAACACCTGGCAGGTATGAACTATGGTCAGATTGCTATAGCGATATTGCTTACAGGATTATAAAATGATAGCCGCAGACTGGTAATTGGGCAGAAGTTACTCTGGTATTACAGGTTTGATGGGGTGGAAGAAGGACATCTGTTTCGTAGAATGTTTACAGACCTCTTATTTTGGAATTGCATGTCCCGGCTAAGTAGTAAATAGATTTGTGCATGGCAAAAAACATTTATTTTGGCCAAAGAACTTTGTTTGGAACTGGCAAATTTCAATCAAATAACGACTTGGTTCATCAGAATTTTGTTATTTAAAAAAATTCAGGAAAACAAATCAGATAAAACAAAAGTATGTGAAATACACCATATATTCTGTAATTTTATATATATATTTTTTAAGAATATGGGGGGGGGGCAGTTATTGGCAAGAGCAATATATAGTAATTTGATTTAAAGGCTAGCTGATGGGAAGATTGACTTTCTTTTCCTTTCTCCATCAGTAATCTTCCTTCTTTGTACCAGCAAACATCTTCCGCCACGTTTTAATATGTTGCTCTCACTGATGGTTTATAGTATTTTGCAATAGTTGTAAAGCAATAAAACCAAAACGATTACAAAATTGTTCACTCTTTCCTCGGGTGATATTTGTGCTGAGCGGTGGCTCAGAAGTTATATTGGTGTAATAAATATTTAAAGATGTGTTTATCCTTCTTAAGTTGTTAAGTCAACAGCTTTTACCTTCCCGCTTGGAATGCTTGTGGTTCAAACAGCAGAAACCTGCTTGTTTTGTGATCAGCGCTGGTACAGAATAAAAGGTCTGTCAGGACGATAATAAAGTGCGTTTAAGGGTAATTAATTTAAAGGTTACACATAGCAATTGTGGCTAGTATTTGTGTGATTAACTATTAAGTTAATATTATTATTATTATATTATTAAGTTGTATTTGAGGATACATGATGTCATGAACTCTGCAGCCAGCAGGTAAGAGTCGACTTTATTTATGTCTTAATTTAAGGTCACTAACATATACCCATAAATTATAGTCATTTTTTCCTGTGCGTTTTCTATTCGAAAAAATTCTATTGATGTAGTTTAATATTCAAACATTTCCTCTGATATATTGTTTTCTTTTTATTTTCTTACTTTCAAATAGAAAAGAGACTGCATTGAACTGTTGCATAAATGTGTTTCATTTCGTTAAGTAAATAAAACGTTTTATATTATATTATGTTGTCTTTCTAGGTGCCAAGTTTATTTGAAAAAAAAAAAGTATAATCTGACTTATGTACAGCAACTTATGATCTAATAAAATCTCCTCTATACATGGTATTAACAAAATGGTTATAAGAAATATATATAGAGAGAATTTTGAAGAAACCTAAATAAACATTGCCCTTCCCTTCTCCTGTCAATCGGATTTAAACACACAGGGCACAGGCATAGCTTCTACATCAAGGACGAATGACACAAAGCTAGCAAGAGAAACCCCTCCAACCGGTTCTCCGTTTCTTCTCCACCTGGTGAGTGTCTTGTGCTTTTCTAGGGAAAAGTTGAAATCAAGTAACAAAAATTTCTTAATCAGTACAATAGAACCACTGCGTGCCCTGCTTTGGAAAGCTTTCGTCTTGTATAAAAAAGGCCGGTATGTAGAAGGGAGGGACGGTTGGTGTTATACTAGTGGGGGGGCCAGATTGCGGGTCTATTGGGCCTGGTGCTGACGATTGTGATGGCCATGTAATAGCAGAATCTTGTAGACAGCCATTCCTCACGTTTGGTGTGTAAAAAATTCACAGGATGCATTTATAAGAATATGCATACACTCCCTCTCACTTTCATCGCTCAACCAAATCTATACCCCCTCCCTCCCCCCCCCCCCCCCACCAACATGAGCACCCTGCATTCCCGGCATTGTTTATGGTTTCTATACAGAACAAATAGGTTGAATGTTTTTGGTTCATTAAACACAATTATGTTTCACACGTTTAATTGTAGACCGTGTGAGGATACATATCATTCTAATTATGGGACACATTTAGTAATAGGTGACAAACAGGAAGAACGAATGTTCTCATCCATCAGAATGCAGGAGTGTAATAATCTAACAGCTAAGGATCAGAAAACGATTTGCTCCGATCACTTTAATTTTAAGTAGTGATCGAAATTGAACAGACTGAAAGAGTGAGTTTAAATAAAAAGGGCTAAAGTGTCACTTGGGTTAACCTTTCATGAACAACGACACTGTTTTACATGACAATAATATGTGCCAGCACATATCAACATGTCAATGCTACAGATAGTGTCCTGCTATAGCAAACCTATTTTATATAGCCAATAACCTCCATTTTATATAGCCAATAACCTCCATTCTATATAGCCAATAACCTCCATTCTATATAGCCAATAACCTCCATTTTATATAGCCAATAACCTCCATTCTATATAGCCAATAGCCTCCATTCTATATAGCCAATAACCTCCATTTTATATAGCCAATAACCTCCATTTTATATAGCCAATAATCTCCATTCTATATAGCCAATAATCTCCATTCTATATAGCCAATAACCTCCATTTTATATAGCCAATAACCTCCATTCTATATAGCCAATAACCTCCATTCTATATAGCCAATAACCTCCATTTTATATAGCAATAGCCAATAACCTCCATTTTATATAGCCAATAACCTCCATTTTATATAGCCAATAACCTCCATTTTATATAGCCAATGACCTCCATTTTACATAGCAAATAACCTCAATTTTATATAGCAATAGCCAATAACCTCCATTCTATTTAGCCAATAATCTCCATTTTATATAGCCAATAACCTCCATTTTATATAGCCAATAACCTCCATTTTATATAGCAATAGCCAATAACCTCCATTCTATATAGCCAATAATCTCCATTTTATATAGCCAATAACCTCTATTTTATATAGCCAATAACCTCAATTTTATATAGCCAATAACCTCCATTTTATATAGCCAATAACCTCCATTTTATATAGCCAATGACCTCCATTTTACATAGCCAATAACCTCAATTTTATATAGCAATAGCCAATAACCTCCATTCTATAGAGCCAATAATCTCCATTTTATATAGCCAATAACCTCCATTTTATATAGCCAATAACCTCCATTTTATACAGCCAATAACCTCCATTCTACATAGCCAATAATCTCCATTTTATATAACCAATAATCACCATTTTATATAGCCAATTCTATATAGCCAATAACCTCCATTTTATATAGTAAATAACCTCCATTTTATATAGCAATAGCCAATAACCTCCATTCTATATAGCCAATAATCTCCATTTTAAAAAGCCAATAACCTCCATTTTATATAGCCAATAACCTCAATTTTATATAGCCAATAACCTCCATTCTATATAGCCAATAATCTCCATTTTATATAGCCAATAACCTCCATTTTATATAGCCAATAACCTCCATTTTATATAGCAATAGCCAATAACCTCCATTCTATATAGCAAATAATCTCCATTGTATATAGCCAATAACCTCCATTTTATATAGCAATAGCCAATAACCTCCATTCTATATTGCCAATAACCTCTATTTTATATAGCCAATAACCTCTATTTTATATAGCCAATAACCTCCATTTTATATAGCCAATAACCTCCATTTTATATAGCCAATTATCTCCATTGTATATAGCCAATAACCTCCATTCTTTATAGCCAATAACCTCCATTCTATATAGCCAATAACCTCTATTTTATATAGCCAATAACCTCCATTTTATATAGCCAATAACCTCCATTTTATATAGCAATAGCCAATAACCTCCATTCTATATAGCCAATAACCTCCATTTTATATAGCAATAGCCGATAACCTCCATTTTATATAGCCAATAACCTCAATTTTATATAGTATTAGCCTCCATGTTATATGGTCATTAAGCTCCATTTTATAAAGCAATAGCCAATGACCTCCATTTTATATAGCCAATAACCTCCATTCTATATAGCCAATAACCTCCATTTTATATAGCCAATAACCTCCATTTTATATAGCCAATTATCTCCATTGTATATAGCCAATAACCTCCATTCTTTATAGCCAATAACCTCCATTCTATATAGCCAATAACCTCTATTTTATATAGCCAATAACCTCCATTTTATACAGCCAATAACTTCCATTTTATATAGTAATAGCCGATAACCTCCATTTTACATAGCCAATAATCTCCATTTTATATAGCAATAGCCAATAACTTCCATTTTATATAGCCAATAACCTTCATTTTATATAGTATTAGCCTCCATGTTATATGGCCAATAACCTCCATTTTATAAAGCAATAGCCAATGACCTCCATTCTATAGAGCCAATAACCTCCATTTTATATAACAACAGTCAATAACCTCCATTTCATAAAGCAATAGCCAATTACTCCATTTTATACAGCCAATAACCTCCATTTTATAAAGCAATAGCCTCCATTTTTTATATCAATAGCCAATAACCTCTGTGACGGTCACCCCTGGAGTAACTGGGGTATTTACCACCTAGATGTCCTTTTCCCCAATATGGAAGGGCACTGTGGAGTACCCATGCGACATCCTAGTAGACTGCTATAAGGAGCAAGTTCTTCAGAGCTCTGAAAAGAGCTAGTGATTAAAGCAGGTATAGCAGTTCCCTACAACATGAGATGAGGCTGCGAGTTGAGGGTAAGAAGGTCTGAAGGTTTATTGAACAGCTTCAGTTTGTATACAGTTTTTCCCTTACAAGGTTGCCCAGGTGGACCTTGATGCCCAGGTGGACCTTGTGGGGCACAGGACACAGAATTAACAAACCAATAAAAACAGAGTCTTACATGCAGACACTCCCATACAGTGTACACAAACCCTCCCCTCTGTTTGGAGATAATTGAGATAATTACTGTATCAACTCAATTACTTTCAAACGAAACATATAGTCAGTCTATTTCCAATGATTAAAATGTACTTTGAATGTTCGAACGGAACTGTTTGTGCACTAAGTCAATGTCGAAGTGCGTTCGGTAGATTTATTTTACCGAATTACGCGCTGTTCGTATAGATTTAGTCGAAGTTAGCTGGAGGTGAAAGTTCTAGCGGTGTTCGTGCAGTCGAGTGTCCGATTTTAGATCCATGCACTTGGCGACAAAACACAGCTGGCCGCATTTGACTAAACAAGATGGCCGTCGCCATGTGTTCGGCTATACGAACGGCGACCACACAGCCGTTCGTCAATTAGGCTGCAGTTAACCACAGCTTACAAGTATGGGTGGTCTGGTACTTCGGCTGTTCGACGGTTTGAAGTACCCCTTTGAATCACTTTGACAGTTCGAAGTGGTATTGGTAAAAATCCCAGCAGGCAGAAATAATGTCCTAGGACCAAACAAGTCACAGGTGTTATAGTTCCAAGGTAAAATATTGTCAATTAGTTCTCTCCATAATCCAGGGGTGAAGTGTCCTTTATTACAGCAAAACAAAAAGTGGGGGGGAGGGGAGAACACTATAACCACTGCAGCAAGGGGAAACACCTTAACCACTGGGAACACAGAGGGCTCCTGTTACAACCTCGATTTGATATAGCCAATAACCTCCATTTTATATAGCAAATAGCCTCCATTTGATATAGCCAATAATAACCTCCATTTTACATAGCCAATAACCTCCATTTTACATAGCCAATAATAACCTCCATTTTACATAGCCAATAGCCTCCATTATATATAGCCAATAGCCTCCATTTGATATAGCCAATAATAACCTCCATTTTATATAGCAATAGCCAATAACCTCCATTTTGTATAGCAATATCCTCCATTTGATATAACAATAGTCTCAATTTTCACAACACTTCCAACAAGCTCTGAGGTCTTGAGGACAGCTTTGAAGACACTAAATTACAATTAGACTGACTTTTGTTACTACTTTGACTATATGAATATTATCTTTTTCTCCCAGTGTTAATTGTTTACTGTTAACTTTTCAATGTAATTATCTGTACATGCAGATTTATTGTATTTATTGTACGTGCAGTTTATTAATATTCACTGTAATTATTACATTTTTGCTCTAGATAGTTTCTATTCGACAAACTTTTATTCTAAAAAAAATGTTTTCCCCCTCACCCTTTCTTTGTTCATACCCTGCCCCTCGCCCCTGCCCTCCCCAGAAGTACATACCTTCACCTAAATGTTATCTCTTCATTCTTTCCCATCTAGAGGCCTCACTCACCTCATATAACTTCATATCATTTCCATTTTTCGATAAAAGCTTAACCCCTTAAGGACAGAGCTTCAGAAGCTTGTCTTTCACTTAATGACAACGGCATTTTTTGCATTTTTTGCTATTTGCGTTCAACTGCAATTTGCATTTTACTAATTTATTGCACCAACACATATTATATACCGTTTTTTAAAGGACAGAAAGGGCTTTAATTTGATGTAACACATATATATATAAATGCTTATTTATTATAAAAAAAATACAGAAATATGCAAAAAAATGAATTTTTGTGTGTTTTTTTTACAGTTTTTGCAATAATAATGTGTGCATAATTAGTGCAGGTTAAGGAAAGTAATTAAAAATAAATTAATTTAGTTGTTCTGATTTACAGAATATATAATGTGTCTGGGATTTTCTGTTTTTTTTGGTAGTTACAGGTCACAAAGCACAAGGAGTAAAATAAACTTTTAATGTGGAGCGATTTTAGAATTTGGTATGTTTGTCTTGTAAGCCTAATAGCCATAAAAGAAAACAAAATTGCAACACAAAAGTATATATTTATATAAAGTAGACACCACAGGTTATTTACCTAAGGTTGTTTTGACACTTTCTACGTAGCCATTTTACCGCCAACCTCTGCTAAATATTGGAGTAAAATTGTGTTTTTGGGGGGTTTTCGCACACAAACTTATAACAAAGAACTTCTCATGTGTATTTTGTAAAGTTGGTGTGTGCTATTCCTGTACAAAGTTTTATTATGTGTTCAGTTACTTCTGCTGAGTACAACGGTACCCCCATTGTATGTCTTTGGCACTATTTCGTGAAGCTACAGTGCCATATAGGAGACCTGTCCTTTTCAGTATTCACAGTAGAATTTTGAGAGACGGATTTAATGAGCCTATGCTTCCATTTGGGGTATTATAGTAGTTTGACTGTTCAAAAAAACCCCACAAAGGCCTACCATTTGTAAAAGTAGACACTCCAGGGTATCTCATAAGGTGCATATTGTGCCTTAACATGCCCCCATTTTTTTACCATTACATGCCAAAGTATGTGGTAAAAAAATAATTTTGTGCATATTTTACATACGGATTGCATTTTTGCTGGGCATTTTGTATATTTCATGTGTGCCACTAAGTTCAAACCCCCCAAATTATGCTCAGCTAAGTCTTCTGAGTAAAAGGACACCCCCATTGTATGTCTATGGCACTATTTCGTGAAGCTACAGTGCCATACAGGAGACCTGTCCTTTTCAGTATTCACAGTAGAATTTTGAGAGACGGATTTAATGAGCCTATGCTTCCATTTGGGGTATTATAGTAGTTTGACTGTTCAAAAAAACCCCACAAAGGCCTACCATTTGTAAAAGTAGACACTCCAGGGTATCTCATAAGGTGCATATTGTGCCTTAACATGCCCCCATTTTTTTACCATTACATGCCAAAGTATGTGGTAAAAAATTATTTTGTGCATATTTTACATACGGATTGCATTTTTGCTGGGCATTTTGTATATTTCATGTGTGCCACTAAGTTCAAACCCCCCAAATTATGCTCAGCTAAGTCTTCTGAGTAAAAGGACACCCCCATTGTATGTCTATGGCACTATTTCGTGAAGCTACAGTGCCATACAGGAGACCTGTCCTTTTCAGTATTCACAGTAGAATTTTGAGAGACGGATTTAATGAGCCTATGCTTCCATTTGGGGTATTATAACAGTTTGACTGTTCAAAAACACCCCACAAAGGCCTACCATTTGTAAAAGAAGACACTTCAGGGTATCTCATAAGGTGCATATTGTGCCTTAACATGCCCCCATTTTTTTACCATTACATGCCAAAGTATGTGGTAAAAAATAATTTTGTGCATATTTTACATACGGATTGCATTTTTGCTGGGCATTTTGTATATTTCATGTGTGCCACTAAGTTCAAACCCCCCAAATTATGCTCAGCTAAGTATTCTGAGTAAAAGGACACCCCCATTGTATGTCTATGGCACTATTTTGTGAAGCTACAGGGCCATATAGGAGACCAAGCCATATCAGTTTTGACCGAACTTTGAATTTTGACGCCGGGCCTATGTGCAATTTCCAAGCAGCATCTTTGCAGGTTTTAAATTCAAACTACCCCACAAAGGCCTACCATTTCTTAAAGTAGACACCCCAGGGTATTTCAAAAGGCATATTTTGAATCTTAGCGTGGGATCATTTTTCCGCTTGCGTGTACCAGGTGTAGTGGATATAAGCGTTTTTTTCTGCCTTTTTGACACACAAAGTGAGTTTGCACAGTATATTTTGCAAACCATATGTGTACTACCACTGTATAATACTGATACCGGAGAAACTGACGGAAGCCAAGCACAGAGAGATGGACACAGGTTTCTTCAGGAAGGAAGAGATTCTTTATTGGATCACCGATCGGGACTCAGAGGGACTAATGTCACCAAAATACAGCAAGTTCTGAGCCCCGGACAATAGTGCAGGCTCCTTATATAGGCACATAACTCCTCCCATATTAAGCTCCACCCGCACATTCTCTTAACCAATCAACACAATAAGAATTAACTTCCTGTTTGACCGCATGGCTTGTCCAGCACAATGGAGGAGGGGGAATACTATATCCTGTATTCTTGCACATGCTCCGTACACTACTGATCGTATCTTGCCTCGTGCAACCAACTGATCGATACGTCAGCATATGCACGTACACATGCCACGTGGTAATCTCGGCCTACTAAATTTATTTTTACCGAGATTCCACCACATTCCCCCCTTTGATGCCTCTTGATATTTTACAATTACTTGAGGCATCACTTAACCTTGGTTTGCATACACCGCAAGTTACCTTGAACCAGACCAGACTTATCTTATGATGTGAATCTTCAACACTCATCTTCCTGCATTGGTTCTCCCTGATCTAGAGCCTTATACTTATAAATCGCCATTATCTGTGCAGCAGCCTTCCTCTCTGCTATACTTCCTATCAGGCTTTGCACAGATCTGACTACTAAGGGTATAAGACACGGCAGGAGTAGACACAACATTAAAATTAGTAGGACTCCACCTACCACTGCCTTAAGCCCTCCAAACCACTCATACCAGCTACCAAACCAACTACTTGGATTATACCCTTTCCATACCTGAGTAGGCACATGCGCTAGTTTAACCATATGGCTAGTAAGCTCAGCTATTGCTTGCCCTTCGTCATCTATTTGAAGACAGCAATTGCTCAGGTTAAACTTCCCACATACACCTCCCTCTACTGCCAAAAGATAATCCAAGGCTAATCTATTTTGGTAGACTGCTGTCCTCATCCTGGTGTTATGCTTCGCTAGGAGATTGAGCGCCTGTGATGTTTCGTTAGTGATAATCTCAACTACCGCCTGTAATCTTATAATACGGTTGAGCATATAAATAGGGGTTCTGTAACCAAAAGTACCATCCTCAGCCCACGTGGCTGGCCCATAATAATCTATGATACGCTGGGGAGGCCATTCATTATCTTCCCAGGTGCCTATCTCTATGGGTCCCCTTTTCTTCCTATGATTCACATCATACACTTTAACACCTAAAGTCTCACCTGTTTCAATCGGTAACAAGAAGAAGGATGGTTTGAGCATACCCAACACACATGCCCCTTCCCAGTCCTGTGGCAACTCCGAATAGGCTTTCTTACCACAGATCCAGTACAAATTTGCTGGGGATCTCCAGGTTGATGTGATGGATAGATCAAACCACACATCCTTTAAATTGGCGTATCTAGCAAACGGGTTAGATGGTTCTGAGACATTTGAAGCCGACCACCAAGTTGTATTCTTTGTATCATCATCATAAGCTTTTTGCCCTAGACAAGTTAATTCTCCTACAGAAGTGTTATACATTATTCCTTTCCTTGCTATGCAAACATAACCTATGATGGAGGTCTTTAATCTCCACTCAGATTTACCTCTAACACTCATATGATAATCGGCTTGTGTAGATATTAGTTGGTCAACTGCCTCAGAACCGGACATTACCTCCTTTGCTTCCCAAGGCCATTGGTCTCCCATGTTAGTACCTCCACACACATAGCAGTTGGTAACATTAAGACTACCGGCAATACTTTCGGCTAAATCGATGAACAGGTTTTTAGCATTATGGGGGATCTTATTATCTATACTCATCTCTTCATAAAAGGAATGGTATACTTGATGAGCTTGGGAGGATACCGTATCAGTCTCTATCCCTATAAACAATAATGTCCCAGGATCTAAACCCGTCCCGTATATCTGAAACCCAAATAAATTGCCATATTTGTCTAAGAACTTATCAGGGTTATTTATAAGTATATGGATGGGATTACATTCCATAGACTTACAATATGGGCTAGTCGGCAACTTAGTCACTATCATGTCTTTATCTACTGTCTGTCCCCAAGTCGCCCACCCCACACAAGACCAATATGGACAAAAGTTATAGTCTTTATTTGGGCATCTAGGACTTACATATTTATTTTTACTACTGGGACAAATATATTTATCATTAGACCCATACGTCCTCTCCCATCTAAGATCCCCACATACATTCCACGGCTTTCTACCACTCGATATCGCTTTACACGCATCAAATAGCAGAACACCCGAAGAATGTACGGATTCTAACACCGTCTTATTAATTAGGGTCCCCTGAGGATCTCCATTCCTGAGAGTCAACCAAATTGTACGAGGTTGATACTCCGGACTGAAGCACTTAGGTTCTCCTACTCCTAAATGGCACACACTATAGTCTATATTTAAGTATCTACATCTCGATACATCTCCTTTACACTCGTATTGTGAATGCCAAATTAGGGTTTGGGAAATATGGTTACCTGTTCTCGTAGTCTTAATGCATACCTCACAGCTAGGAGTGTCGGTACCTCTACCTTCCTGAATATAAAAACACATATAAATAAACACTATCAAAAGCACATCTTTCGCCGTCATCCTCAGTCTTCGTCCGTGCGATGGAGCCTCAGCTTCCAGGATGTGAGGGCTGCAGGGAATGGAGTTCTGCTCGTCTTCACAGGTGTCCCTTCGAGACTTTCCTGGCTTATACACTATGTGTTGGTAAGCGGACAGGCTTTATTATGGCCTTCTCACTCACACCTGTAACAATAAAATTTGTAATCCACACGATTCCTCGTTACTCCGACTGAGTAGTGCGTTTTAACCGGATCTTGCAGGGATTCTCTGGATCTGCTGTAACTTGCCAAGAATCGACTGCTGCTGGCTTAACCCTGGAGTGATGTATCCACGGAGTCACTTCGGCTACTTTTATCGCTGTAGGGGTAGACAAAAGAACAACATAAGGACCTCTCCACTTGGGCCCTAACGGTACATTATTCCACTCTTTAATCCACACTTGATCTCCTGGATGATAACTATGAACAGGGGGATAAATATTCACAGGTAATCTATCTTGTACCCATTTCTGTACCTCCTCCATAGTCTTACCCAACTCTACAACCTGCTGCCGGGTAATTCCTTCTCCCAACTGACTCAAATCCCCCCTTAAGTTACCAAGTACGGGAGGTGGTCGCACATACATAATTTCAAAAGGAGAGAGGCCCATCCTTCTGGTAGGGGTACTGCGGATTCGCAATAGAGCTATGGGTAAGAGAACGTTCCACTTAAGTTGGGTTTCCTGACACATTTTAGCCAACTGGTTCTTTATAGTTCTATTCATTCTCTCTACCTTACCAGAACTCTGGGGTCTATATGCAGTATGAAGCCTCCACTTTATACCAAGCATATGAGTCAGTTGTTGTAGGCACTGATGAACAAAAGCTGGACCATTGTCCGATCCTATAGAACAGGGTAGTCCATATCGGGGTATTATTTCTCGTAGCAGGAATCTCACAACTTCTCCTGCTTTCTCTGTACGAGTAGGACATGCTTCTACCCAGCCTGAATAGGTGCACACAATTACCAGCAGGTAACGATGTCCACCCGATTTAGGCATCACTGTAAAGTCTATTTGTAGATCGGACATGGGGAGTCCCCCCATAAACTGGACTCCTGGTGGCTTTACTGGTCCTTGTCTTGCATTATTTTTAGCACACGTTACACATCTTCGTACAATGGCCTGAGTCAAGTTGGACAATCTTGGTATGTAGAAATGTTTTCTGAGAGATTCTTCAGTACTGTCTCTCCCAGAATGTGTCCCGTTGTGATAATTTTGGACAATTTCTACCGCTAGTGATGCTGGTATGACTATTCTTCCATCTTCTAGCTGATACCACTTGTTCTCCAAATACTTTCCCGGTTCAGTCTTTAACCACTCCTCTTCTTGAGCTGTATAAACTGGAGTCCATTGGGACAGTGGAGTTGGTATAAGAGCAGCTATATGCCCCACATACTCCTGTCTTCCTGATTCAGCAGCACGCTTAGCTGCACTATCTGCCATCCGATTTCCCTTGGTTACATCACCATCTCCTCTCAGATGCGCTCGACAATGTATGATACCGACTTCTTTCGGCTCCCACACTGCTTCCAATAGTTGTAGGATTTCAGCTGCGTATTTGATTTCTTTGCCTTCTGAATTCAGTAGTCCTCTTTCTTTATACAAAGCTCCGTGGGCATGAGTGGTTAAAAACGCATACTTAGAGTCCGTATAGATATTCACTCTTAAACCTTCAGCCAATTGTAACGCTCGTGTTAGTGCTATTAATTCTGCCTTTTGTGCTGATGTTCCTTTCGCCAGTGGCCGAGCTTCTATCACCTTGTCTATTGTTGTTACTGCATATCCTGCATAGCGGATCCCTTCTTTCACATAACTACTGCCGTCGGTGTAATATTGAACATCGGGGTTCTGGATGGGAAAATCACGAAGATCTGGTCTACTTGAGAATATTTCATCCATTACTTCCAAACAATCATGTTGACTTTCAGTAGGTTGTGGCAAAAGGGTAGCTGGATTTAAGGTGTTTACAGTCTCTAAATGCACTCTGGGGTTTTCACACAACATTGCTTGATACTTGGTCATACGGCTGTTACTAAACCAATGATTTCCTTTGTAATCCAACAACGTCTGTACTGCATGTGGGACTCGTACATAAAGTTCTTGACCCAGAGTGAGTTTATCGGCTTCAGCTACTAGCAGAGCGGCTGCAGCTACGGCTCTTAGACAAGGTGGAAGTCCGCTGGCCACTGCATCCAATTGTTTAGACATGTAGGCAACAGGTCTTTGCCATGATCCCAAGTACTGTGTCAATACTCCCACAGCCATTCTTCTTTGCTCGTGTACATATAAGTAGAATGGTCGTGTGTGATCAGGTAGACCTAATGCTGGGGCACTCATCAAAGCCTTCTTCACATCTTCAAATGCCGTTTGCTGTTCTTGGGTCCATAGGAAGGGGTCGTGCTCTGTACCTTTGATAGCTGCATACAGAGGTTTTGCCAGTATCGCATAGCTGGGAATCCATATCCTACAGAAGCCTGCTGCCCCCAAGAATTCTCGCACTTGTCTTCTATTCTTGGGTATTGGTATTTGGCAGACAGCTTCTTTTCTCTCGGGCCCCATAATTCTTTGACCTTCAGAGATATGGAATCCCAGATACTTGACAGTTGGCAAACACAACTGAGCCTTCTTTCTAGACACCTTGTATCCTGCCTTCCAGAGAATGTGCAGTAGATCGTGCGTTGCTTGCTGACAGATTTCTTTTGTAACTGCTGCTATCAACAAGTCATCTACGTATTGTAACAAGACACACTCTCCTGGGATGGACTCGAAATCCAGTAGATCTTGACTTAGGGCTGAACCAAATAGGGTAGGTGAATTTTTAAACCCCTGTGGCAGTCTTGTCCAAGTCATTTGGCGTTTTGAGCCCGTTACAGCGTTCTCCCATTGGAAAGCGAAAATACATTGACTTTCTGCGGCAATTCGTAGGCAAAAGAAGGCATCTTTGAGATCTAAGACTGTGAAGTAAGTAGCCCCGCCCGGAATTAAAGCAAGCAGGTTATATGGATTGGGTACAACTGGATGTATACTAACAACCGCATCATTGACTGCTCTCAAGTCCTGCACAGGTCGATACTCATCTGTACCGGGCTTTTGAACAGGAAGCAATGGGGTGTTCCAGGGGGAAGTACAGAATTTTAGGATACCATACCGTATGAACTTATCCAGATAAGATTGGATGTTCTTCTTAGCCTTCTGCGGGATGTGGTATTGTCTTAGGCTCACTGGATAAACCCCAAGTTTCAGTTCAATTTTTATAGGTGGAATATTGCGGGCCAGTCCTGGTGGGTTGTTCTCTGCCCAAACTCCTGGTATGTTAAACAATGTCTCATCACTCCTAGGGTTTTGGCTAGTCAACACTGTATAAAGTCGCCACTCTTCTTCCTTTGGTACAGATAAAGTCATAATACCTGAGGGTCCATTAAACTTTAAAGATGTTGTTCCATTTGGTAGGAACGTAATCTGCGCTTGTAATTTTGATAGCATATCACGTCCCAGCAATTGGACTGGACATTCAGGCATATAAAGGAATTGATGTTTTATTATGTGGCCTCCCAATGTACAGAGTCGACTTTTAAGAACCGGTCTTTCAGCACTTCTTCCAGTTGCTCCTATCACAGTAATAGTCCTTCCAGATGGAGGAGCAACTAGATTAGTCACCACTGAATGTTCAGCACCAGTGTCGATCATGAACGCACTCCTTTTTTCCCCTATTGATACATCGACCATAGGCTCCGCTCGACCAAGGGGGATGGAGCCCGGTCGGTATCAATAGTCCTCCATGACCGTGTCAGCCAATCCTACGAAGTCCCTACCTTCTCTATCGCGGGACCTTTGCGCTGCTGGAATATACCTGTCTTCCCTAACACTTCCTCTGTTTCCATTACTCCCTCTATAACCATTACTCCCTCCGGGGCCTCCTCTACCTCTCGCTCTGCCTCTAAAGTTTCCGTAGCCTGCCCTGGGTTGGTCTCTCTCGTACTGCTCTCTTTGCGGACATTCGTTCCTCCAATGCCCTTCTTCCTTGCAATACGCGCACTGATCCCTACTCAAAGGCTCCCTACTCCATCTATTATTGCCTCTATCTGGGCCCCGTTTATCTACGCCTGCGATCGCTACCGCTAGCATATCAGCCTTTTTACGCATCTTGCGCTCCTCCTCTTTCTTGCTTTCTGTTTCCCTATTCATATAAACCTTATTAGCTACCTCCATTAGTTGGGTGATTGACATACCTGCAAACCCTTCTAACTTTTGTAGCTTGCGCTTAATATCTCCGTAAGCTTGGCTGACAAAGGCGGAGTTCACCATTCGGGAATTGTCTGCGTATTCCGGATTAAAGGGGGTATACAAGCGGTATGCCTCCAATAATCGGTCATAAAAGACACTGGGCGCTTCATCGCTTTTCTGAATCACCTCAACTGTCTTCGACATGTTAATAGCTTTCTTTCCTCCGGCTTTCATGCCAGCAATTATAGCGTCTCTATAGGCTCTGAGTTGAACCATATCAGCACCATTTACGTTCCAATCGGGATCGGTGTTGGGATAATGTGTTGCGGCCCATGCTGATGGATTGGCTTGGTTTAAAGTACGGGCTTTATCTTCTAATGCTTTAATGGCTGCTTGATTAATTCTTGTCCTTTCCTCATTGTTAAACAAAGTCATTAATAACTGCTGGCAATCAGCCCATGTCGGGTTATGTGTCTGTACTATTGAGGTGAACAGATCAGTCATAGCTTGTGGTTTCTCGGTATACGAGGAATTGTGGGTCTTCCAGTTTAAAAGGTCGGTTGTAGTAAATGGGACATATACGAAGACAGGGTCAGCGTGTGCCATTTGACCTGCGGCATCGATATAGGCTGACCCGGGATTCAGACGAAGAGGCATCTGATAGTGCTTTAATTGTTGGGGACCGGTCAACTGTCGGGTCTGTATGGGGCTACGTGGAGGGGCGTCAGTCATGGGTTCCAGTCGGGGAGAAATAGGGTATGGGGATGTGGGAGCTTGGTTTTGGGAAAAGGTGGTAAATAAAACACTTCGAGCCGAGCTAGATGAAGCTTGACCGGAAGTCTGAAGTGGCGCCAAATCAGGATATTCGTTTTTAATGGGGGTTGGTTCTGATTCCGGAAGGGGAGATTTAGTACGAGGGGGGGTGGATCCTGTACTGGAGGAGGAAGCGGAAGTGGATGGGGGTAATGAGGGGAGGGCTGCAGGACTTCCTGCGTTTGCGTCCCTTCTTCTTAACGGAAAGTAAGGGGGCGGCATAGGGATCTCGGACTCAGGGGGCGTGTCCAAAATGGGCCTAACACCAGTCCTAGTGGACGAACAAGTCCTAGCTACCATGAGGCGACATTGCTCCTCGTGGCATGTCCGGAGCCATTTTGGCGAGTCATTTACGGCCTGTCTCCAACAGTCAATATAAGGAAACTGGCCGTAAAGTTCAGGCCTACCTGATACAGCCACGTGTAAGCGCTGTACCAGAGTTGGATCCAAACTGCCACGTGGCGGCCATGCCGCAACCAAAGTAGGCCACTCCCTAGTACACAAAGTGACCAAACGTACAGGAGACATTTTAACCCCGAAATCACAAATTTTGAATCCCTTTTTAAAATTCTTCACCATACAACCTAAGGGATCCGGAATCGTTGACTGCGACGCACCCATACCTAACAATGGAACGTCGTCGACAACGAATACTATACACGCGTACTTATTCAACAGTCACACCCGTTTCCTCTGGCAACAGCACCACGTGGTACGGTTACCAAGTGAAACGTACACAATAACAATAAACACTCAGGGAATTCCCGTACACACACAGCTGCTACACCAGTCACTATATAATCAATATTATGCCCTTTGGCGTAACTATACAGTCACCCACGCTATAATTCTCTATATACGAATTACCCGTCTATAACACACCCCAGTAACATCGTCTTTTACAAATAGCGGTTACAGTACGGTTAGCATAGGTCAAAGCACAAGTTAAGGTCACAATACAATTATTAGTGGTTATGGTGTTAAACATGCAATGGACGACAATGATTAGTACTTATATACAGTGTCAGTAAATATACAGGGTTATGGTACCGTGCACTATAATACAGCAACACACTATTAACACTCTCGCTAGACGGCTGAGCTCGCGCTATCTAACAAGATATACACTTTACTAAACAATTGTTAACACATTTACAATTCCCAACTAAACTATTGGCCAGTACCTTGATGGACTACCTAAAACTATATACACCCGTTTTGGTTAGCCACACTGCCCAATCACCACATATATAGCGAGCTAGAGAACCGAATTTACACAGGCGCCTCTTAGTCGCACTATCAAAAGTCTAGTGGGTTCCAAATTTACACGCCTTCCCACTTAGCCCAGATAGGATGAGAACTAGCGAACCGAATTTACACAGGCGCCGCTTAGTCTCCCGGTCCCTCCGACCTAGCGAACGTAATATACACCCTAGAACGCTAGTCTAGACAAGACACCGGTGTCCGGCTAGGGCTATTTACACCAGGACCCCGCCTGACTAACCAAATCAAACGGTCTGACTAAAGAGCGTTCGATCGAGCGGTGCGCCTTCGCTCCTTCCCTCCGACAGAGGGGGCAGATACACAGATTCAAAACCCCTTTGGGCCTACCGCACAATCGGTATACCCCTAGTGGGTCCTGCCGTCTAAAACAGCAGTTGTCTTACCTCCTCGTTCCTGAACCTGAGTTCACACTCATCGACGGGGACACCCCAGCACTTCTCACGTAGAGGCCGATGATCTCCTGGACAACAGACCAGTGGCGCCGAGACAAAGGGAGGTCCACGCAGAAGTTCAGGGGTGCAGCCGTAGAGAACGTGGGCAAAGATAGACCGTCTCACGCCTCTGCCTCTCAGCTACCGTTGAACGATGAGCTTCCCGGCCAATGCACCAAATGATACCGGAGAAACTGACGGAAGCCAAGCACAGAGAGATGGACACAGGTTTCTTCAGGAAGGAAGAGATTCTTTATTGGATCACCGATCGGGACTCAGAGGGACTAATGTCACCAAAATACAGCAAGTTCTGAGCCCCGGACAATAGTGCAGGCTCCTTATATAGGCACATAACTCCTCCCATATTAAGTTCCACCCGCACATTCTCTTAACCAATCAACACAATAAGAATTAACTTCCTGTTTGACCGCATGGCTTGTCCAGCACAATGGAGGAGGGGGAATACTATATCCTGTATTCTTGCACATGCTCCGTACACTACTGATCGTATCTTGCCTCGTGCAACCAACTGATCGATACGTCAGCATATGCACGTACACATGCCACGTGGTAATCTCGGCCTACTAAATTTATTTTTACCGAGATTCCACCACAATACTTCATATTTTTCTCAGCTATGTCTGCTGAGTACAAAAATACCCCCGTATGTACCTTTGCCAGGTATATGTGGACATCGGAGGGGCACATTTGGGACACAGCCATTCCATTTTTTTTCAAATTTTGAATTTTTACGCTGTGCCCATGTCCCATTTTAGAGTATTTTACCAGGCTATATAATCCAAATACCCCATAAAGCCATACCATTTCTTAAAGAAGACATCCCAGGGTATTTCAAAAGGCATATTTTGAACCGTTTCACTTACAAGAGGATAAAACCCAGTTTAGGCGATAATCCCCTTTCCAGATGCACAGGCAGCTACTGCAAACACCATTCTCCCGACTGGAACCACACGAACACTGGAACAGCTGAACAAGAAAAGCAGACATCGGCTTACACTCTTGGCAGTCAGCATACAATCCCATTCCCCCAAAGACCGAGACGACACATCGCTTTGAGGGTTAAGCAAGAACTCTGGACTGGGACACCCAGTCTGGCTTTTATTACAAACAAGTACATACAGGACACTCCCAGGGGGAGGATGAAATTAACCAATCACATGGATGTACCTCCCACACATTTCCTCTCCTTAGATTAGCACTTAACATAATTATACCGTACACCCTTTTCCCCAATTCCTGGATGTACCCCAAATACATATACTACACCTCCAAAACAGGTATCCCCTGATCGCCCTTATTCAGGGGGACAACATATCCAAGAATCAGGTCATTCGGATGAATGGTTCGGGAGATATGAGGTTCCAAAGATTTGACCAACCGCATGGGTAAAGTATCCGAAAACAGTTCCATGCATTTTGGCCCTGCGGTCGGTCACAAACAAGTGAATGAAACAGACGAATTACTTGGGTTATAGAGACTAAGGGGGATTCGCATGAATCCCCTAGTTCGCATGTTTCTTTCTACCGAACGGCGGGTCATTCGGTAGTTTCTATACGAATTTCTGGGAGTATGGAGGTCTCAGCGGTGTTTGCCTAGTCAAGTGTCCGATTTCAGTTCCAGACACTCGACGGCAAAACACCGCTGTTCGGTAGTTTAAGATGGCCGCCGCCACGTGTTTGTTTCCCGAATGGCGGCCACCCAGAGGACAAAGAATACATTACATGTATTGCCAATTACCTGTTTGCAACATTGTTGCAAACGGTAATTGGAGGCACACTTATTCCTGGGTGGTCTGGTTGTTCGGTAGTTTCACTCAATATAATGAATGGAGTGATTCTACCGAACAATCAGATGAATGCTGCATACATATCACCCAGGTTAAACTTAACACATGAATACATATACAATATACAGGCAGTACAATAGAATATGCTTCACAGTCTTAAAGGGACAGTAGTACCAAAATGTCCATCGCTGATTTTAAAGGGCCAGTAGCAGCAATATAAATTATTACATGCCCAATTATAGTTTTGAAAGTGCAATATGTCCAGGGGCCATAGTCAGCGGGCAGGAGGCTAGCAACCAGGCCTCTCCAGTTCACAGTGGCGAAGCTGGTTTTGCCACAGCGTGGGATCATTTTTCCGCTAGCTTGTACCAGGTGTAGTGGTAATAAGCGTTTTTTCTGCCTTTTTGACACACAAAGTGAGTTTGCACAGTATATTTTGCAAACCTTATGTGTACTACCACTGTATAATGCTTCATATGTTGCTCAGCTATGTCTGCTGAGTACAAAAATACCCCCGTATGTACCTTTGCCAGGTATATGTGGACATCGGAGGGGCACATTTGGGACACAGCCATTCCATTTTTTTCAAACTTTATATTTTTACGCTGTGCCTATGTCCCATTTTAGAGTATTTTACCAGGCTATATAAACCAAATACCCCATAAAGCCATACCATTTCTTAAAGAAGACATCCCAGGGTATTTCAAAAGGCATATTTTGAACCTTAGCGTGGGATCATTTTTCCGCTAGCTTGTACCAGGTGCAGGGGTGTATTTGCCGCGAGGCAAACAAGGCATTTGCCTTGGGCGGCATTTTCCAGGGGGCGGCAAAAAAAGCCGCCCCCAAACGCCCAGGGCAAATGCCTTGTTAGCCTTGCGGCTAACAGACATCCTGGGCTGGTGGCTGCTGGGCTGGTTGCTGGGCGGGCGGCTGGCGAGGGAGCACTTCCTCTGAGCTGTCTGCTCAGCTCCCTCGCGCGCCGCAGAGTGAGGCTGGGAGCCGGAATATGACGTCATATTCCGGCTCCGCCTCCCAGCCTCACTCTGCGGCGCGCGAGGGAGCTGAGCAGACAGCTCAGAGGAAGTGCTCCCTCGCCAGCCGCCCGCCCAGCAACCAGCCCAGCAGCCCGACCGGCAGCCCCACTAGACCCCAGGGAGAGGGAGAACCCCCCCAGCATTCCCAAAGGTAAGGAGGCTGGGGGGGTAAATAAAAAACAAATGAGTTAATGTGAGTGAGTGTGTCTGTTAGTGTGTGTGTGTGTGTGTCTGTTAGTGTGTGTGAGTGTGTCTGACTGTGTGTGTCTGTTAGTGTGTGTGAGTGTGTCTGTTAGTGTGTGTGAGTGTGTCTGTTAGTGTGTGTGTGTGTGTGTCTGTTAGTGAGTGTGAGAGTGTGTGTGAGTGTGTCTGACTGTGTGTGTCTGTTAGTGTGTGTGAGTGTGTCTGTTAGTGTGTGTCTGTTAGTGAGTGTGAGTGTGTCTGTTTGTCTGTTAGAGTGTGTGTGTGTGTGAGAGTGTGTCTGTTAGAGTGTGTGTGTGTCTGACTGTGTGTGTCTGTTAGTGTGTGTATGTCAGTGTGTGTGAGTGTGTCTGTTAGTGAGTGTGTGAGTGTGTCTGTTAGCAGCTAACAGACACACTCACACACTCACTAACAGACACACTCACTAACAGACACACTCACACTCACTAACAGACACACTCACACACAGACACACTCATACACTCACACACACACACACTGACAGATACGCATCCATTAGCTAACAGTTAGCTAATGTATGCGTATCTGTCAGTGTGTGTGTATTTAGAAGGCGGGGGAAGGGTTGGGTGGGGGTGGCGGGGGGGGGGGGGGGTGAGGGGGCGCCTGAGTTTTGTCCTGCCTAGGGCAGCACAAAACCAGGATACACCCCTGACCAGGTGTAGTGGTAATGAGCGTTATTAAATGTATTTTTTTACTTTTTAAAACTTTTTTTACTTTTTAAAACTATTTTTTAAACTTTTGTTTTGATTATTCATTTTTTTAAAGTTTCCTAAACTTTCGTAAAACTTTTTTTTTACAGATTTAACATTTTTCTAAGCTTTTTTTTTTACGTTAACCCCTAACTAGCAGTAAGCAGCACTAACAGTAAATTCCCCATTTTCACATAACTCCCACCCACCCCAGCTAGCAAAATATTTAATTATACAATATTTAAATTAGTTAATTAAATAAATTTAACCCCTGAGGGTTAAAAAATAAATAAAAGTTAATCGTCAGGGGTTAAAAAAAAAAAATTAGAACAGTATAATACTGTGATCTGTATTTTGATCACTGTAGGCAGTGATAGACTGGCAGGGAAGGGGTTAATTTTTATTTGGACTGGGTAAAGGGTTTATTTTTTTTAATTTTTTACTTAAATGCTATTAAAACTTTTTTTAACTTAATTTTTTAACTTTTTAAAGCTTATTTTTAAACTTTTTTTAACGTTAACCCCTAGTTAGCGTAATACTAAATCCCCCAATTCCCCACTAACTTCCACCCTCCCCAGCTAGCTAAATTTATCATTTTAAAATATTTAAATTAATTAATAAAATAAATTGAACCCCTAAAGGGTTAAAAAAAAAAAAGAATTAACCCTCAGGGGTTAAAAAAAATCAGATCTTAGTAAAATGTAATCCCTGCCAATTGATCACTGTAGTCAGTGATCAATTGGCAGGGAAGGGGTTAATTTTTTATTAAAATGGGTAAAGGGGGGGTAAAGGGGGGTGGGATTTTAATTTTACTATTTTTTTTTCCACCAGGGGGCAGGATCACTGAAGATCCGTCTCCCTGCACTTCACACAGAACCAGGAAGTGCAGGGAGGCGGAGGTGAGTATAGAGAGCACATGTGCCCGCTCAGACATGCTGTCAGAGCGGGCACATGTACTGGGGCAGCCCGATCCGGTGCTCCCGGTCTGCCTCTAATGCAGAGGCAGACCGGAGCACCATTAACCCCACGATCGCCGCGATTGCGGCGATCAGGGGTTAATTTTAACGGGTGACGGACGAGGTCCGTCACTCGTCATTAACGCATTCCCCTGAGTGACGGACCTCGTCCGTCACTCGTCGTTAAGGGGTTAAATTGTGAAAACCTTTATTATTTTTTTCAGAATGGTAAATTACATCACAATACAGTTTAGACAAAGCAAAGTCAGGGCAAGTATTGCAAATGAAGAGGAGACAGATAAACTTTGTTTCATTTCTCCTCTTCTTTGTTTGCTTTCTCTTTGCTGACTGACAGCTGCGAAGGACAGAGCGTATAACAATGGCTGACGGGGAGCTAAGATGGAGACGCCCAGTTACAGGACAGAGCGTATAACAATTGTTGATATGTAGATGGTGGAACTGCACTCATCCCTTCGCTATGGAATCTCAGGGTGCTACCGGATCAGTCCCAGTACCAAAGAGACCACGTGTAACATATAATAGAAGAAAATAATCCAGGCACTCCAAATTGTTCCAAAACAATGGGCAACTTTTATTGGACCCAAGAACCACACGACTCTGTCTTTGGGAGATTCAGGGTCCGTTGGCAGAGGTAGCAAGCCCTCAACCAATACTTCATTTACTTACAGTTATTGCTATAAATATTTTGTCTGATAACACCTGGTTGGTAAAGTTTTCTATTTTACACATTTTTGCTCTGGGAGCCCTTCTTTCAATCCTTTCCCCCTTTCATATAACTGTGTCCTATCTTGATCCCTGTTCCGTACACCTCAATCAACAAACCCAGTTAGCAGCAATACTGAGATACTTCATTTTCACTAAGCAGTACGCACCCACCTACAACTTCACCTACCCATCTAAGTTCCTTCTAAATTTCTAGCAAGCTTCTCCAGCTGTTTGTGGTCTTTCTCAATTACCTCCTCATTCTCTCTACAGATTAACAGTAACTACATCTTTCCATTAATTTTCTCTGGCCATCACTCCCAAATTCCCCCTGCTACCTCTTGTCTCATACCTCCATTAAAATCTTTAGATTGTAAGCTCACTGGCTGTGTAACTAAGCACTATGTTTAAAAGAGCTTCAATAGGTCATGACCTTTTGCATCGGTCTGCTTTATCTACAGAAGTCACCATAAATGTCTGTGGAATGGTTGTAGATAAAGAATTTAAAAAAGTTTTTTTACTGGATTGTGATAATTTGAAAAGTTTATCCAAAAGAATTATATTGAGGCCTTTATTATTTTTTTAATACATGATTATGGTATAGACATTTAACCCGACACCCATATGATCACATTGAATAATCCCTTGGTGACAGATATGTCTGTTGGATCAATTAAAATCTAATACTTTCAGTACAATTGCTAAAGTAATATTTATTTCATTTATTAGATTAAAGCGATTAAACAAGAACATAAATGCTTAGGGTGAAATGACATCTCTGTTATTGTAATACAATATACCATGATGATCAGGATGGTACAATATCTTCGCCCTTCGTTTCTAGGTTGACCTGTACAGCTGGGTTACTTAAGACAAGACAACGCCCAGGTGAGGCAGCCTTTGGAGCTGTGACGATTCAGGTCATTCAGGTGTGTAATAAGATCGAGACAGTTATTTTGGACTAGTTTAATGAGACAAACATTGATTGTATGGTGACAATAAACCTGTATTACACAAATCTCTTTTTATTCTGCAACATTTTTAAAACAAATTTATCACAAGCATTTACCTATCTGCAAACTGTTAAAAGAGAAAACGGACTGCCCCATAGCAACTTAGAATTCATTTTAATTGGTTTGAATCAGAAATGATTCCAATATGTTAGGAAAAAAAAGCTTTTCGAATGAATTATCTACCGAGGTCACCATTAAGATCTATGGGGTATTTTGTAGATTAATCTTTTTTTTTTTTTTTTTTTTTATTATTCTAACAGAATGCAATCATCCTAATTCTGATTCAAACAAATTAAATTGGGGCCATGATTTGCTGATTCACTATGTATGCATTCTCACTGCAATAGACATTCCATCTTTGTTTGATGGTTTGATTCATGGCATTCCTACATAAACTATGGGACAAATATCTATCCCGATAATCCGTTTAATAGAGCATGTGTGTGCAATGATTACGTCATGTGATTGCAGATTAATTTGGACCTGGTTTTATCAGGTCTCAATGCGATGATTAGTAAGCAATATAACCCATCATTGTGGTACTATTTTTTTATATTATTACAATTTCTGAGAACATTTTGGTGAAAAAAGATATGTATATAAACAAAAAGACCACCCAAGTGCAGCGGTAAATTAAGGAGAAAGATCTCCTTAATAAATCTAGGCTGTAACAAAGGATTCCTTAAATCCTCACAAACAGATATACAAAATAAGATACACCTAGAAAAAAATAAAAGCAGAGAACGCTCATAGGGAAACACCGTTAAGTAGAGATGTCCCTACTGTAGATATTGCACTCACAGAATAAAGGAGCAGTTCAAGCCCATCAAGGTATCTTTAGATCGTGCAATGAAATTACTCAAGGGTACATGCAGAAGAAAGAAGAACTGGACATAGTGTGAAATCTTAATGATATAAAAAACACGCTTTAAACACGCTTAAATAGAATTCACAAAGAAAGTTGATTTAGGAACACTAAGAAAAAAAAAAAGAGTCTAATTAACATCAAATGATAAAAACTGATTTCCTGACTAATCATATTAGCATCACTTATGGGGGGCTCCTCCCCCAGCCGTCACAAGACAGGAAATTTATTAAACAAATGAATCAGATTGTTAGGTATAAAAGGTCCCTCCTCCCTTCATACCACAGTCCTTTTTTCTGTCCTCAGCTGGACAAACAGGAATTAGAGTTTTTTTCTTTTTTGGGCACTTTACATGTTTCAATGGGTATTGCAAATGAGCAAGACTAACTGGGTTAGGTTCAGTATAGGAACAGAACTGCAACGAGAAAAATTAAATCAGATTTGCATTTACAAGTCTATACAGGGGTTTGTATTTGCTCCTGTAACGGCACTCCCAAGCATAAAAGGGGTTAACAGCTTCCCCTTCCAGAGACACAGGCACAGCTACTGTAGACACCAAACCAACAAACCAGAGAAGCATATGAATGCTCTCAAACATACGAATGCTGTAAACAGCAGAATAGGAAAAACCAAACGAATAGGTTTACACTCCTAGCAGTCAAACTGGAACAGCATACAATAAATCCCCCCAAGAATGAGACAAGGCTCCGTTTTGAGGGTCAAGCAGGAACAGACAGAGCTGTGGGTTTATTGTTCTTATATACACATTAGTACCACCCACAGGGTTTTGGAAAACAACCAATAAACACGTACAATACACTCAGACACTCCCACACAAAATCCTCCCCTCTGCCTGTGATACAATTACCTTGCACAATGGGTAATGTAATTATCACAGGCAGAGAAATACAGTTTTTCACATTATTCATAACTTTAAAAGTATGCATCACATTCACATAAAACTTACAGAATCGGCATTCTCCAAATACAAATGTAACCCTGTGAAGTCACACAGGCTGCATTATCTGAAATGCCCAGTAGATGGCACATGGCCCCAGTATGTTGTTAATAAAACATTGAGCATTGATCACATGACTTGCTGAAATCAGTGGGAGGAGTATGGCATCATCAGTTCCTGGGAGGATTTCCTGCACAGCTCTGGGGAAGGAGGGCCTAAAAGGATTCTAGAAGGATGACATGCTGAGCTGAAATGGAGTACATGTGAGAGACTGTAAAAAGAGATGCAACCTGGCAGAGAGAACTTGTTTCACCCAAGATCACACCAGATGAGAGAGGGACCTGCTGGCAAAGACAAGTATTGAGCCCAGACGTTTGGTGAATCCAGTGAGAGGAGACTGCTACTGACTACCTGGTTAATTGTGTTGTGAGGGTAAGCCAAACCTCTCCCTGTATCACCACAGGGCACCTGTCTTCTCACTCACAGTAAAGACTCTGAGGTCCCGTACAGACATTACACATCTGAGGCTGTGTCAGTGACTCTGTGGAGCAGGACTTATTAGGGCCCCAACTCTCCTATGTGCACCAACGGCCGCTAGGGCGAAGATAAGGGGGTGGGACGCAGGTGTGCTGGTGGGTGAGTGGGGAAAATCCACATTTGCATTGTTATCTGTTACGCCATTGTATTTTCCTATGTGTGTCGGTTCAATTGCTATTTACCATATAAAGTTAGTTCCAGTTAGGCTGTGTCAGTCTTATTGCACCAAGTATGTTCCCAGTGGGACCCCACATCCCTACCCCGGATGTTCCACTGGGTGGAGGCGCTGCTGCAGACATGTACCCCAGCTCCCAGATAGCGGAGGCTCAGGATCCGCCTGTCAGGCATAGTGAATTAACTAGGTTTAAGGACCCCAAAGACACTAGGGGGCATCCCCAAAACCCCGTTACACAAACATACGTCAAAATCATACAAATTGGTCCAGTGGTTCAAAAGATAGATCGTAGTCCTTTGTGACCAAATGAAGCATGGCTTTTCTGCCCAAAACCAGTTCCACAGAGTCTTCTATCCTGGAGATAATTGGGAAGTAATCCAATTATCTCCAAGGACAGAGGCAAAACTCCATTGAACACATGGCAGCAAAAGACAATAAAATACATAAAAATATATAACTGTGCAGCCATTGCATAAAACAGGTACATTCAACAGATAGTTTAGATCTGAGCGCACATTATTACTGAATGGCACTCAGATCACACACATACAGTTCAATTGCCATGGAGCCAAAGTCTTTCCCATAGTCTTTCATTATGCAAATGGATTCCATGGCATAGCTATCTGGAGTATCACCGCTTAAACAGGGCAAGCACCGAATGACCCGGCTTTCGTGTCTTTGCAGGGGAAAATCAAGCGTTTCAACATGGGGCCATAGTCTAAAGGCAGAAGGCGGGCAACCAGGCTCCTCCAATGCACAGTGGCGAGATTGGTCTCGTCACAGCTCCTTTTTAGTCTCCCTCTAATATGGGTGTGATCCCAGGGCCGGCCTTAGGGGTGTGCGAGCTGTGCGGCTGCACAGGGCGCCATGTAGCAGGGAGCGCCGTGCGGCCGCACAGCCGGCCGGGATTTAAAAAAAAATAATAGCGCAAGTTTTTAAAATAAAAAACATAGGACATTTGTACAATGTTTAAAAAGAATAAGAAACGGCGTGATGACGCCATCATTCCCGGATGGGACGATGAGCCATATGCTTTGATTGCCAGTGAATGGACTCTGTAACGGATCACCTGGCACCCCAACTGAGTACCTCCGTTGATGGATGCTCCTAGTGCTTCCCGAGGGCTCCAAGCGCTCCACTTGACACCATAAGCACTGCAGACCTCACGAACTGCCGCAGCTTGGTTGGGGTCTTGCCTACCCTGGACCTACGACAAGGCTCCAGGCTCCAGCGGGTGAACCTCTCTTCCTTCAGAGATTGAAGCAGGAACAAGCTCTTAAAAGAGCTTAGTGATTATAGCCAGGGGAGTATACAGCGTAAAGTAATCCCCAGTGTAGATGCAGCCTTTCCCCCCCCACACATGAGACAAGGCTCTATGCTGAGGGTTAAACAGGAACTCAGCAGTCTGAGGGTTTATTGTCTCTTATTTACAGGTTTTTCCACAAGGTTACCACCCACGTGGACCTTGTGGAACACAGAATACAAAGTTACAAAGCCAATCAGGACAGACTTGTACAGCTAGATATGGTGTTTTGGAAAGTTAGAGAGTCACATATAAGGCTTGCATTTCATTTTTTTCACATTGAAATTTGCCAGATTGGTTATGTTGCCTTTGAGAGCGTATGGTAGCCCAGGAATGAGAATTACCCCCATGATGGCATACCATTTGCAAAAGTAGACAACCCGAGGTATTGCAAGTGGGGTATGTCCAGTCTTTCTTAGTAGCCACTTAGTCATAAACACTGGCCAAACATTAGTTTTTTGCTTTTTTCACACAAAAACAAATATGAACGCTAACTTTGGCCAGTGTTTGTGACTAAGTGGCTACTAAAAAAGACTAAACATACCCCACTTTCAATACCTTGGCTTGTCTACTTTTTCAAATGCTATGCCATTATGGGGGTAATGCTCATTCCTGGGCTACCACACCGTCTCAAAGGTAACATTACTAATCTGGAAAATTTCAATTTGAAAATGGAATGTTCCATATTTGACCCTGTAACTTTCCAAAACAACATAAAACCTGTTAATAGGGGGTACTGTTGTACTCGTGAGACATCGCTGATTACAAATATGTGCATTTTTTTGCAGTAAAACCTAACAGTGTTATGACATTATGTCAGACGGAAATGCAAATTTAAAAAAAAAATCTTATTTTCTCACATTTTTTTAAATTTTATTCATAATAAATTATGTTCCATATATGAATAGTTAATGATACATTAAAGCCCTGTTTCTCCTGAACAAAATGATATATAATAAGTGTGGGTGCATATAATTTGAAAGAGGGGAACTACGGGTGAACAGACATATAGCGCAAATTCCAGTTTTTGTTTACGTTTTGTTTTGATCAGAACGTGCACTATTGACTCCGTCCTGAAGGGGTTAATAAAAAAATTTGTACATTTTATTTTTTATCTTAATATGGTTATTAGTTACTTTAAGGGTCTGTATAGACTTAGTTACAGATTTATGTAATAGCAATAATTCTTCATATGCACTTTATCTTTGTATAAAAAAAAATAAAAAAATTGGTGTATCTATATAAGATTACTTTATTTTATTTACATTTTTTTTTTTTTCTGATTTAATATATTTATATTTTTTATGACTAAAATAGTGATCAATGCAATTTAACATGTGCTGGTATCATTCAGTATGTTTTGAAAGTGTCATGTCTTAACTGCCGGTATTACATTGTCTCTTCCCGGTTAACGGAGCTTAGCCACACCCCCTTCTCTGACATGGTCTCCCCACGCTACATAATGAGACCGCGCCAGATTCAAGACGCTGGATTATTGAAAAGCGCTAGCAAGATTCCTCTAAACCTTCTGTGCACCGAACCCGGACTGGAAAACTACCGACCCACCTTCTCCTCACCTCGACCACGGCTTGTAACTGGATCTTCTTCTTCCTGCTTAACATCTTCCCTCCCCGGAGGAGAACTTAGGGAAACCTGGACTTCCACCATTGAAAGCTAAGTCATATTTGAATCCGTAATAGGAGACTGCCTGCTCTCAAACCTGCTTACCTCTAAACCCAAAACTAATCATTCCTGCTGCAGCCTGCTCTCAAGCCTGCTTACCTCTAACTCCAAAACTAATCATTCCTGCTGCAGCCTGCTCTCAAGCCTGCTTACCTCTAACTCCAAAACTAATCATTCCTGCTGCAGCCTGCTCTCAAGCCTGCTTACCTCTAACTCCAAAACTAATCATTCCTGCTGCAGCCTGCTCTCAAGCCTGCTTACCTCTAACTCCAAAACTAATCATTCCTGCTGCAGCCTGCTCTCAAGCCTGCTTACCTCTAACTCCAAAACTAATCATTCCTGCTGCAGCCTGCTCTCAAACCTGCTTACCTCTAACTCCAAAACTAATCATTCCTGCTGCAGCCTGCTCTCAAGCCTGCTTACCTCTAACTCCAAAACTAATCATTCCTGCAGCAACATCCAATTCTTATTTTGCTCCGTTTCCATGGACTTGTAAACTCCTATCTGCCATACTGCATGCATACCAGAAGCTGCTTACTCCGTTTAACAAACATCTACTTAATTAAAGATACAGTACCTGTGTTCTCTAATATCCTAGTTATCAATCTAAACCCTAAGAGATCTGCAGTTGTTTTCCATTTAAATTCATGTTTCTCAAAGACTCCTGGTTAACATTCCTTTCTTTAGCAGAACCTGGGAGCTATAATTAGTTTCCTTTTATATTACACACTATGATCGAGACCATCATGTCTGGTTGCTATGGAGATGATGCTGTTGGAACGCATATCGGAACGCCTGTGACGTCACTTCCGGTTTCGGCAATGATGACTACTTCCGGTTTTCGCCGAAAAAGGGCGCCTTTTTTTGGATTAGAAGAGTGAGAAACAGCTGATGGAGGTGATTCTCTGCTCCAATCAAAGAAGAAAAAGGATCCACACCCACTACATCCACCGATGGACTCAAGGGATTAGCCCTATTTAAGGACACAGGGGAGGGGGGTTATTCTTAGGATATGTTCATTTTCTACTCTGTATTTATACATAGTGATTATTTTATTGCGGTCCTTGAGGAAGGTCGTAACGAACGAAACGCGTAGGACCTTTTTTCTGCATTTATATCCTATGCTAAATTGGTGACTGCTTATATATTCAAATATATTTTTATTTTTATTTTAAATACATTTTCTTCAAATTTCTTAAACCCTGACCTGTGGATGTCTTTTGGTGGAATGAGAATCTGGAGGTGAACAAAAGGATTGCTTGACCCCCCCATTATACCTGGGGAGGCACCCTAAGAGCGCTTATACCTACTTCTATCTAGTGAGTGCAAGTGATTGCTGCGCACAGTATAACATATTTGTTACAATATTACACTATGTTTTGTTTTTGTTTTATGTTTTCTCTGTATATTTACACAGCTATTTCCCGAATTGCTTTTGTTGTGGTTTCTTACATTTATATATATATATATGTGTATTTTTTGGTAATATTATATTGTACCCTATTGTGGGCCCAGGACATACTTGAAAAAAGAGAAATCTCAATGTATCCTTCCTAGTTAAATATATTATAAATAAATAACTAAATTCATGCATTTATGTAAACATACTGGCATTGGGTACTGTGAGCTGGCAATCTAGGACAGAGATAGGCAACCATCAGCACTACAGATGGTATGGACTAAGTCTCTCTTGATACTTCATCAGCATTAATGCTGTAAGAGGATGATGGGAGATGTAGTCCACAACATCTGGAGTGCCCAAGGTTTCCTACCCCTGAGCTAGGAAACTTCCTATGACACGTTTTGAATAAAGGAAAAAAGAAAACGGTCCAGATACACAGCACTTAGTCCTTAAAAGACTTTATTTTGTATCACAGCGAGCAATGTTTCAGCTGAGCAAAACACACAATAACAAGTATTTATAGTGAAAAAATCATTTAAAACTCACATTAAAATGTCAGCATTCAGAACCGCAACCCTCCTTCTCAAAACCAAGTATGCATCAACATATATTAGAGTATTAAACGGTGGCAAAAAGAGAAAGAAAAATACATTTTAAATCCTTCTGCTCCTTCTAAATGTGTTATAATTTTATGTATTTCTCTATTACCTTTATCCATAACTTAAAGGACCACTATAGTGCCAGGAAAACATGCTCATTTTCCTTGCACTATAGTGCCCTGAGGGTGCCCCCACCCTTAGGGTCCCACTGCCGTGGCGCTGAAGGGGGAGGAAGGGGTTAATCCCTTACCTTTTCTCCAGCACCAGGCTCCCTCGGCGCTGGGACTCTCCTCCCTCTACTTCCGTCATCGGCTGAATGCGAATGCGTGGCAAGAGCCGTGCGCGCATTCATCCAGTCACAGTAAGAAGTGCGGAAGTGCCTCTTGCGGCTATGGCATAGAGTTTGCATACCTCCATACCCTTGGCATAGTGTTTGCATACCTCCATACCTAACAGTATTTTTAAACGGCCAACCTATACTTGCTAGTGTTAATGTTAGCAAGTAGTGGCTATTTACTGTCTGCCAGCTTCACAAGTAGTGACCGGGAGTTTCTAGAATCCATTACTAAAACGTCACTCACTAACAGCTCAAATTATTCTTTATGGGAAGAGCTTAGCAACCCTGTGGCTACTTTCCCGGCTGTCTCCAAACCGGCTAACTGACGCGTGTAAAATCTCGCTGTTGGTAAAGGAGTAATAGAAATTGTCAATATCTCTTTGATGAACTTCGGTTTGGCCTGGTGTATCTAATATTGTCACTACTTTGAAGGCTTCAGGCTAGGAATGTTATTGGACATTTTCACTACTTTCCAATACCCCACGTCAGACCAGAAAATCTCACAGATCTTTTAGAAGAAATACAAGAGTAAATATTTTTCTTGTTTATGCTGGAGTTTATGTGCACTAAGAAATTCAGCCTTATATTGCTAGTTTAGTTTTATGCTTTTTTTTCTTCTCTTGTGTTTAACATGCTAAGCAATGGTCAGCATTGAAAGGGTCTAGTTTCTAGAGCCTACCCCATAAATTGGGCAACGTTGGATGGCAAAGATATGTGTCCTTTCACCTACTGAGTTATGTTATTTTAGTGCAAGTTACGTGACAATACCGTGTCTTCCACTGCATTAACTAAAGAAGGGAAGGACATTGCAGTGTCAAATCTGGGCTGAGTAATCAACTACGACTCAACTATGACTCAACTATGATTTAACAATGATGACTCTTAATAAGTGTGGCTAAACAATGGTAAACACCCAAGACAAGAAAGTCAGTATTAAAACACACTATATATGCACAAGTTCATCGTTTCTGGTTCAAAAAGGCTAGTGGTTTCTGGGTTCACCTGTTGAATAGTATGTAAAAGATTTCATAAAGTATAACATTAAACTTCACCAACTTTCATACACTGACCTGAACATTGTCTTTCAAACTTGGTCCATACATACATGCGCACACACACACACACACGCACACACCTTCCCCCCACACACACACCCACCACCACTACCACCATATTAAGGTACACATTTACAAAACGTATGAGAATAGATAACTATGCCTCAATATTTTGTATGGGATTGTCCTGGACCTGAGAGCCAATGTAATTGTGTGTATGTTTTTGTGTATGTCCCATTGCAAGGGGGAGAGCCCCTTACAATGGGACCTGCATATAAGGCCAGTCGTCGCTGCCAATAAACGTATTCCAGCTTGTACTCCCAGAACTATGTGTCATCTGGTTACTGGGAGGGGAGAGGGCTAATCACTGTTCCAGCTTGTTCCAGCATGGAGGATTCAACGGGGAAAATCCTTGTAAGGACTAGAGCTCCCAGGACTGAGTGTCGTCCAGTGCCTGGGGGTGTCTAGAGCGAATTCCCCATTCAGCTCCAGGAGGGAGTGGTTTCAGGACCCCAGTCAAGCCACGTGGCTGTGGGCAGAACTGCTGAGGTTTGTCCCCTGTTCCAGCCAGGAAGCGGTCCTGGTGGAGGTACCCAGCCGGAGTACAGGGAGCTAAGTTACAGTATATTTTGGGGAATGTAGATTCCCAAGATGGTAGGAGACTGTAAAATTATATGGGATCATAATGTCCACTATGAACACAGTTACCCATCTAAAAATAGACACCCGAATTTCTAAGGCAATTACCAGAGGCTACTGTCACCTTGATCTAGGCCATGATTCTTCCAAAACACCCTCACTACTTTTTGCTCCTTTCCTTTATATGCTTTTCAAGACAACTGCACATATTCGATACCTGTGTGGTGTGCGAGAGGGAACATGAAAGTGACACACAGTCCGTATGTACAATGCAGAGAATCCTAAGAGCTCTAAATGAGAATACGGTTTCATAGCCAGGTTGGGACCAGAACTTGAGCTCTGGTTAATAATTATATTGTACTATATTTCAATTTCTATTGTAATGATAAAAAAGCAATGATATATAATTGATAATAGTGATTTTCGTTTCGTCATGTATGACCCTTGCAAATCACACATACACACCATCCAAATAATGGCAAATTAAGCAAAATGAGTTTGGGTCTTTGCAAAAATGTTTATTTGATAATATAGCAAGAATAAATTAAATAGTGTCAGTCCAAAGCAATAATAACATTTTACAATATAAATATACATCAATACTGGCTGGATTGTAAGAATACTTATAATGCAGATAAAATGTACTCTATAAATACACACACATCTTTATATATATATACACATGTACTTATTTAACTTAGATAAGATATGTGACTTTATTATTTTATTCACAAAACTGCAACTGTGTAGATGTAACAAAGGAACTGCAAATGTTAGACAAAATTGAAAAATGGATCAGAATATTTTTCCATTTCAGTAATTTACAGCTAAAATGTGAGTTTCTCTCTTCAATTCTCCACAGTTGCCAGTTTAATGAATACACTATTGCAATAAATAAATAGGTTCTTAAGGATTTTGCAATACTGATACATGATATTTAAACACGTTCTATCCAAAAGTTATTAAATAGAATAAAATAAATATTGTAAACTATGGCCTTGAGTTAATATTCTTGGATAAGCTTTTCAACTGATTTAACATCTTTGGATAAACTTTTACAATTATTTTTGTCAAAATATATAAAACATATCATATGTAAATAAATATATAAATATGCCAAAAAGTATGTCAGAATATTGAAATACTACCGTATTTTTCAAAATATTAAATATTTTTAATAGCTTTTACAAAAATATTAATTTGAGGCTTATATATTGCAAATTCTCAGTTGTGTGAGTCCCAGCCCCACTGAACATGCGAGCGCTTTGTCAATGAAACCTTGGTTGGAATATTCCTAAACATGGCTAGGTTTCTGTATAGTTACCACCAGTCTAGCCTTGTTTTTCTAGGAAGTTTCCACATCTTTAAAAGAATACAATAAATCAGAGTGCAGGAGATTCACATCGATTCTATAGGCTGAATTCACTCACACTTGGAAATCAGTTTAACCCCTTAAGGATACATGACATGTGTGACATGTCATGATTTCTTTTTATTCCAGACGTTTGGTTCTTAAGGGGTTAAAGATTTGTGATATTCACTATAACGGCTAGACGGCTGTCTTTCAAAAATAACTAAGCTCAGTAAACATATCTAGGGAAAAGAGCAGCCTTAAACATATCAATTATAGCTGCAACCAGCAACACTTTATAAGATAATCAGTACAAATCGCAAAGAAAAGACATGCCAAGGTCTATAAGACATGAGACTGAGAATCTCCTGGGTACTTTTTTTATGTATTACTCTCCCCAACACATGGGGTGGAGAAAGAAAAGAGTCCACTAGACCCATATTGCTTTTTTCTGAGTGTTCCGGAGGTTCTCACTTTTTTGCATTTATTTTTTATATTGTATGGTAGTCAGTCATCTCAGTCTGACTGTATGCCAATCATTTAGATTATATAACTATTATATTGTATTTTCAGTGCTACAGGGAAAGATTACTGCATATAAAGAGTTATTTTTACTTGTGCACTTTTCTAGTGAGACCAGGTGTAGCTCCAGACAAATGTCCTTTATGTGCCCTTGAAACCTCAGTGCCATTTGTGAATACAGAATGACATTGTGGTTCCTCTAGTTTACTATGGAGATTCCTCCAGTGAGAAGTGTTTAATAATAGGCATAACAGCAGAGTCACACCTGGTAGTAAATAGCATTTTTAGAGTAACTTTGCTGCCATGCTAGTTTAAATCCCAACATCGCTTAGTGAATCAATGTGGATTATTTGCGGCTCTGTCCAGATTGTTGTGCTCTTTTATGAAGTTCGTAATTCTCTGTCTGGCTTGATAGTCGTCTAATGTTTGGTCTTGACTGGATTCCATGCTCAGGGTCTCGGACCATGGAGAGACGTGTAGGGTTCCACCACCTCGAATGTGTAAGGTAGGCAGGATAACTCTCTACAGCGTAGGTGGCAGAGGTCCTTGCACAGGCCAAGAACTGGAGGGGAAAGACATTAGGAGAAAAGTGTTAGGGAAACTCATTGACAGTTAATGTTGTGGTGTATGAACTACATCGAATATGGTGTCCAGGCTTCTTAGTATGACTTTTAAGAGATGAGAAATATTTAGGATATCATTTTAGCTGCCCATCAGACATATTGTTATTGGAAAGAATGTGTTAAGTGTTAATGTGTTAATAAGGTACTTTAATATAGAGATAGTGTTACTGAAATAAATGCTGTGGACGTAGTTTTGAAAAATGAATTGGGTAATGCTTAGGAAGTGCTCCTAGAGTCCTGTGAATGGGAAGCATGAGTTACTAATTAAAACAATTACAATAATAGTAAATGTAAACTCTATAATGTTAAATATTACATATTTCAATGCATCAATGGCATCTTATTAATTATTAAAGTCATAATTAACACGTGTCAGCTGAACATAAATCAGTGGTTACGGGTTGCTGTTATTGGCTTCAGCAATTTCGGTTCAGAAATATTTAATTCAGTCATTTATTCAAGACAAATACTTACTCCAAACAGCAATCCCAAGATTAGGGCAACTCCCAGAATTGCTACTAATCCCATCAAGATAATACCCCAGTATGGAACTGTAAGAAAGCAGAAATGATTATTACAAACGTAGGACCCCATAATCACATAGTGTATCCGTGAATGTACCTGCCAGTTCAGAGCTGGCCCTTCTCCTGACTTGTCCCACCCAGTTTATGATTTCCAAAACAAGTGTTGGCCCTCAAAAGCCTGAGGTAATAATTCACACTCAGTCTGCCGCTAAACGAATTATATACAGTATTACCCTGAGTAGCTGTGTTGTACTACTGATGGGGATTATCCATATACTGAACACATTGTACAGAAACACTGTCTATATGACATTAATAATGGATACACTTTGTACATTGATATTTCATATCTCACCTGCAAGTTGGTCAGAAGTGGTTTCGGTAGTGCTCTGGGTCGTGGCACTGTTCCCTCCAGCGGAGGCTGCAGATAGAATTATTATATGTGAGACTGCATATATATCACACGACATATTGGTCATATTCACTAAAATGGAAACTGTGGAGAATGGGTTCTAGATTCTTCCCATTTCAGCCACGTGACTAATAATTAGTCATTGAGAATTGCCAGTATAACCCTGATAGTGAAGATTCCAACTGTTTATTCTACATTTAGGCCTTTAATATACATTGCTCTGTATGCCTCAGCTCCAGGCATGTAAAGCTTACTGCAAGGGTTAGTAACTACGAAGTATTGTTGGAAATTCAAAGTTAGATTTTAGTTGATGAGCAAAATAGTCAAACTCAAAAAACATCTCCAAGTTTAGCTTCCAGTCCAGCTATTTGGCCTTCAATTGAAATAACCCTGTATAGCGAATTATCCTGTATAGCGAATAACCGGGTATAGCGAATAACCGGGTATAGCAAATAACCCTGTATAGCGAATAATCCCGTATAGCAAATAATCCTGTATAGAGAATCATTGTGTATAGCGAATGACAGGGTATAGCGTATAACCCTGTAGAGTGAATAACCAGGTATAGCGAATAACCCTGTATAGCGAATAACCAGGAATAGGGAATAACCCTGTATAGTGAATAACCAGGTATAGTGAATAACCATGTATAGTGAATAATCCAGTATAGCGAATAACCTGGTATAGCGAATAACCCTGTATAGCGAGTAACCCTGTATAGGGAATAACCATGTATATGGAATAACCGGGTATAGCGAATAACCATGTATAGTGAATAACCCTGTATAGTGAATAATCCTGTATAGCGAATAACCTGGTATAGCGAATAACCTGGTATAGCGAATAACCCTGTATAGTGAATAATCCTGTATATCGAATAACCGTGTATAACTAATAATCCTGTATAGTGAATAACCCTGTATAGTGAATAATCCTGTATAGCGAATAACCGGGTTTAGCGAATAACCCTGTATAACAAACAACTAGGTATAGTGAATAACTCAGTGAAGCACTGTATTTAACATCCTGCAGAAAATCCTACCACTCTCAGGCCTCACTTCACACTCAAACTCAGTGAAGCACTGCATTTTTTTTGACAATCTTTATTTATTCTTTTAACAGTCATTCAGTGTGTCACAACTTTGAACATATTTAGGTTAACATTCGTTGAACATTAAAACATTGAGTTATTGGCTTTTGACTGCGGCCGGCATTATCGGTGCTATGCCGGTAGTGTATGGGCCTTTGTCAGCTAAGGCTGTGTATCATCAGAGACTGCTGCTGATGACTTTTGGTTTTACTTTTACATTGGTATTTTCAGTTGCAGACATGAGGTAGGTAGGGCTAGTGTTAGCTATGTGTTGTCCTATGTGTTACTCCCTTGTGGACTTGCTTTGTTGCGTGGTTTATGTCATTTTCCCCTTAGAACAGCTTTCTTTTGTTTTGTTTTGAGTGGTTATGTGTGTGTGTTTCGAGGTGTCTACAGGGTGTCCTCATTCCGTCTAGGTTTCTGGCTTGATCGCAGTGTTTTTTTTTTGGCTAATGTCACTTGTGTGTTGTGATGTGTCAATCATTATTGAAGAGGTGTGCTGTATTTGACTTTTGTTGTTGAGGTGACCTCGTCCTGGTCCTGTGTGGCTTGTTGTGTCCTATGTCCTGCATTTAGATGCATTTTCTGCAGTGTGTCCTTTATCTGTGTTTGCTCTGACTATTTTAGGCGGTTCGGGGTGTTGACTAATTTGGGGTATCTGGAGTAGTTATCGTCCCCAGTGGGCATTAGAATCTTGTGTCGGGTACGTGGACGTTTCTTGTCTCCTGGTGTTGTCTTTACAGTCTTTCCTTCTATCCCAGATATGTCTATTTGTTTGCTGCCTGGGTTATTTCCCTTTTATTTCTCGGCCTTCCTCTGTCGTTCGCCCTCCCTCTCACTTTGATCACCATCCTTCTGTTATGTTATGTAGTGGTGTGGGTTGGTGTGGGTGCCTTCGAGAGTCGTGTCTCCATGGTTCGTCAACGGTCTTGTGAAGGGGTGGCAGGTGGGTCAGTTGTGTGGGGGGGTCATTCGTAACTGGTAGTTACTGTAGCTGTACGTCGGTCTGTCGGGGTGATTGTGCCGGTTCGTGCACGCCCGCAATCCCCGCCGAGACGTCTCTTGCAGCTCCTTTTGCTGTATATTTCATCCATGGGAACCAAGTCAGGGCACATTTATCTGAGCGTCCCTGCAGGGAGGCTGTCATCATTTCCATGATGAAAATTGTTTCTACTCTTTCTACCCATTGCTGTAGGGTGGGTACTGTTGTGCTTTTCCATAATGTCGGGATGAGCGATTTTGCTGCAGTAAGCAGGTGTATGATTATAGGTCTTCAAAGGTGTGTGTGTGGTTTAGCAGTAGTGACAGCGGTTGGAAGGGAATGTCTTCTTTGATCGCATGATGTATCATTCGCCAATATGGCTCGATATGGGAGCACATCCACCAGATATGGATTCATGTGCCATCTTCTGTGCCGCATCTCCAGCACTCACCTGGGATTGACTCATGCACACACCGGAGGATATCTGGTGTCCTGTACCAGCATGTCAGTATTTTATAATTGCATTCTTGGAACTTTATGCTTATGGTCCCTTTGTGCGTCAGTTGGAAGATTTTATGCCATTCAAGTTCTGTAAGTTCAACCTCCGTCTCTCTTTCCCATCGTTCCGTAAAGCCTAAGGGGCTTTTGTCTCCGTTGCTCTGTAGTGTGGAATATAAGTGCGATACGCCATGCGTAAGGTGCTGTATAGCCGCACATAATTGTTCTAGGTGTAACAATGGGCGATGTAGGTGGTCTTTGCCTGTTATACTGACGATGTACACTTTTAGTTGGTGGTAGCGGAATTTGTCCAGTCTGCTTGGCCTGCGGTCTTGTAGCAACTCTGCCAGGGACTTTAGATATTGCCAGGGACATTGGTGTATGTGAACCCAGTCCATTGCCCCGAAGTTATTTAGGTCGGCAGGGTTGAACCCCCCTGCCAGCTTCGAGTTGTTAGTTACGGGTGTGAGCGGGTTGGGTGATGATGTGAGCCTCTTGGAATAGCGTATTCCACACCAGACCTTCAATGTGGCATCTATCATCGGGTTGTCTGTACACATTTCCTTGTATGTTGCTCCCCCAAGCCATAGCAAGGCGGGGATTTTTCCCTGGGCTTGTTGTTTTTCCAGGTCCACCCATTGCTTGGTGCTTGGGCTAGCGTGCCAGTCGACCAGTCAGTGCAGGTGTGTTGCCTGGTAGTACGTGAGGACTGATGGCAGTCCCATGCCTCCTTCGCCCTTTGGTCGTTCTAGGGTCGTTTTCCATATGCGCGCTGGTTTCTGGTTCCAGACGAACTGTCTAATGGTTGTCGTTAGTGTCTGGAAGAACGTCCGCGGGATACTTGTAGGTAGCGTCTGAAACAAGTATAGTATTCAGGGCATTACATTCATTTTAATGGCATTTATGCGGCCAAACCATGATATATATTGGGTTGTCCAACGCTTTATGTCTTGTTGCAAAGTTGCGAGTAAGGGTGCAAAGTTCATTTGATAGATATGTGCTAGGTCTTTCAGGAACCACACGCCAAGGTATTGCAGTTTGGTCGTGCATATCTTGAATATCTTGAAGGGGAAATGCGTTCGGATGTGTTGCTGGAGGGCTGTGTCTCGCGTGAGCGGGATCGTCTCGGATTTATCTAGGTTGAGTTTCAAGTTGGATACCTTGTTATATTGCCGGAATGCCTCTAGGAGATTTGGTATAGATTTTCTGGGCTGTTCCAGGAAAAAGAGCATGTCATCGGCGTATGCCGCCACATGGTGCTCCCCCCCACCCACGTGACACCCCGTAATACCCCCGTCCCATCTGACCGCCTCAAGAAAGGGTTCCAGAGTGAGGGCAAACAGGAGTGGGGACATGGGGCAGCCCTGGCGTGTGCCGTTGCAGATGTTAAACAAGCTAGTTAGTGCTTCATTTACCCGTATGCATGCAGTTGGTGTGGTATATAGCGCAGCTACCCAGTTCCGCAGGTGTGGTCTGTATCCCATGTGTCTCAAAGTCTCCGACATAAAGATCCAGTCCACCCTATCAAATGCCTTTTCGGTAAGTGGCGATCCGTTCCTTTCGGTGTTGTGTCTGGTCGTATAACGCAGAATAGTATTCCGTCAGTATGCCATCCGGGAGTCGTGTGATGCCTCCCCCGCCTTGGCGTACTTTATGTACATGTTGTGCCCTTCGTTTCTCCTGGAGCATCTTTGCTAGCAATCTGCCACTTTTGTTTGAGTGTTCATAGTAGTATCTGGATGCTTTCCTTGCGTTGTGTAACAGTCCTTGTGATATTATGGCTCTCAGTTCTCTACGCGCTTCCGTTAGGTGGAGATATGTGCCCATGTCAAGGTTCTGCTTGTGTTCCCCTTCCAGCTCGGCTATTCGTTTTGTCAGGTTGGAAATGAGGGATGTTCGGTCTTTTTTGCGTCTGCAAATACATTTGTGTGCCTCCCAGAGCGTTAATGGTGCAGTGCCTGGGTTGTCATTGGTTGTGAAGTATTCGGTCAGGGCTTGGGCTGCTGTCATTGGGAATTCCAGGTCATCCAGTAAGGATTCATTTAGTTTCCATTGTCTTTCTCTTGGCTTGAATAGCGGGGAGCTTGTGCGGATCATCATCGGTGCGTGATCTGTGTGGTCCATTATGCCTATTTGTGCATCGTGTATTAGGTTTAAATATTCTTGCGCCAGGAATATGTAGTTTATGCGGCTATATTGTGCGTGGACTGCCGAGTAGTGGGTGTAGTCTCGCTCTTCTGGATTACATGCCCTCCAGCAGTCAACTAATCCTAGTTTGTGTAAGGATCGCTGATCTACTCGTATGCAGTGTGCAGGAACTGCAGTCTGACCCCTGGAGGTGTCCATGCGCGGGTCCAGTGGTATGTTTAGGTCTCCTGCCAGGACCAGAAGGCCGTCTCTGAATTTCTCCAACTTGGCTAGCGTCCGGGTTAAAAAGGTGTGTTGTTTTCCGTTTTGGCCATATAGGCACGCGAAAGTGTAGGTGTGGTCCGCTATGGTGCCTTTTAGGAAAAGATATCTACCGTTGGAGTCCACCAGGGATGCTGTGTGGTGTGTCTCTACCTCTGAAGTGCGTCTCCTTTAGGAACGCCATGGATGCTTTTGCGTCCCACAGCCGCCTTAACAGGTGCGATCGCTTTTCAGGTGTGTTGAGTCCCTGAACATTGTTGGACCAATATGTCAGCTGGGCCAAGGTAAATCCCCCCTTGATGCCATCTCGGCGGCAATGTGGCGCCCCGCAGAGGCACAGGGGTTGGGATGTGGGGTGTCAGTAGGTGTAGGGAAGTCAGGGAGTTGTGTTGTTGCGGTCTGGGATGCGGGTGAAGGTTGTGTGCTACCTCTGTTGGGCCTGTTGCTCGTGCCAATTATCTCCAAGGACAGAGGCAAAACTCCATTAGCCACATGGTAGCAAAAAAAAAAAAAAACATAAATATGTATAACTGTGCAGCTATTGCATAAAACAGATAGCCAGATAGCTTAGATCTCAGTGCACATTATTACTGAATGGCACTCAGATCACGTACATACAGTGCAATTGCCATGGAGCCAAAGTCTTTCACATAGTCTTTCGTTATACGAATGGGCTCGATGGCATAGCTATCTGGGGTATCACTCAAATAGAGAAAGTACCGAATCACCCGGGTTTCATGTCTTTGCAGGGGAAAATCAAACGTTTCCACATGGGGCCATCATCAAGAGGGAGCAGGCGAGCAACCAGCTCCTCCAATGCCCAGTGGCGGGGTTGGTACCTTCACACCCTGTATAGTGAATAACCCTGTGTAGCGAATAACCCTGTATAGCTAATAACCGGGTATAACGAATAACCCGGTGTAGCGTATAATCGGGTATAAAGAATAACCCTATGTAGCGAATGTGGCAAAACCAACCTCGCCACTGGGCCCTGGAGAAGCCTGTTTGCTAGCCTCCTACCTACTGACTATGGCCCCTGGGTTATTTGGGGCATATTGTACTTTATATGGCGGCTACTGGCCCTTTAAAATCATCTATGGATAGATTGGGACTTTTGGGACTACTGTCCCTTTAAGACTGTGGAGCATATTTCAGTATATTGCCTTTCATATTATATATGTTATACTGTGTTCAGTTTTACCTGGGATATGTATGCAGCGTTCATCTGATTGTTCGGTAGAATCCCTCCATTCATTATATTGAGGGAAACTACCGAACAACCAGACCACCCAGGACTAAGTGTGCCTCCAATTACCGTTTGCAACAATGTTGCAAACGGGTAATTGGCAATCCGTGCAGTGTGGTCTTTGTCCTCTGGGTGGCCGCCATTCGGGAGCCGAACACGTGGCGGCGGCCATCTTAAACTACCGAACAGCGGTGTTTTGCCGTCGATAGTCTGGAACTAAAATCGGACACTTGACTAGGCAAACACCACTGAGACCTCCATACTTCCAGAAATTCGTATAGAAACTACCGAATGACCCGCCGTTCGGTAGAAAGAAACTCACGAACTAGGGGATTCATGCGAATTCCCCTTAGTCTCTATAACCCAGGCAATTTGTCTGTTTCATTCCCTTTTCTGTGACCGACCGCAGGGCCAAAATGCATGGAACTGTTTTCGGATACTTTACCCATGCGGTCGGTCAAATCTTTGGAACCCCATATCTCACGAACCGTTCATCCGAATGACTTGAATTTTGAATATGTTGTCCCCCTGAATAAGGGCTATCCAGCGATTTAAAGGTGTACCCCCTGGTTTTGGGGTACATCCAGAACTTGGCTGGAAAAGTGTACCGGATAATTGGGTTTAATGTTATCTGAGGGGAGGGGATGTGTGGGCTGAACCATGTATGTGACTGGTTATTTTATGCCTCCCCCTGGGTGTGGCCTGTATGTGTATTATTGTAATAAAAGCCAGGCTGGATGAGACAGTCCAGAGTTCCTGTTTTACCCTCAAAGTGAAGTGTCGTCTCATTATTGGGGGAAGGATTTATTGCATGCTGTTCCAGTTGACTGCTAGGAGTGTAAGCCTATTCGTATGGTTCCTATTCAACGGTCTACAGCATTCGGAGGCTTGAGAGCATTCATATGCTTCTCAGATTCAGTGATTGTGGTGTCTGCCAGAGTGCTTGGAGTCCTCAGGAAGCGCTAGGAGCATCCATTAACGGAGGTACCAAGTCGGGGTGCCAGGCAATCCGTTACAGCGAATAACCCTGTATAGCGAATAACCCCGTATAGCAAATAACCGGGTGTAACAAATAAAGCAAATAAACCTGTACAGTGAAAAAACAGGTATTGCGAATAACCCTGTATAGCGAATAACCCTGTATAGCGAATAACCCTGTCTAGCGAATAACCGGGTATAGCGAATAACACTGTATAGTGAATAAGCCTGTATAGCAAATAACCGGGTATATGTCACAACATCATACTTCCACCGAAGAGCAAACTGATGATGGTTGTATAGGACCCAAAATTCTGGACTTTTGGGAGGTTTGCAATATGCTCTTGTTACCGTTATTATATACCATAGGTTTCATTAAATACAAGTGTGCTTGGGGGCGGAGCTAGCCAACGAACAAGGCAGACTCCTTGGAGCTCCGGCGAGAACACTGAAAATAACAGCGATAAATCGGATGAAATTGCCCGACTACCACCCAACCGTCAGCCAGACACTATGGGGAAGAAAACCAAACAAAGGAGAATCGATATGACCACCTCCTCCCAAGATATCGGCACTCTGCTCGGGGTTATTCAGCAGCCGCGGCCTACCAAAATGGCGTCCATGAGAGGGGACATCGCCAGCGGTTTAGAAGAAAGTGAAACTGAAGCCGTCTCACACCCCTACACACAGGGTACAACACAGGCTCACTTTGACCCTCAGCACCCTCCTGAAGGGCGACAGGCAAGATCTACCCTCAGCCTGGAACAAACGCCAGCGAGCAAAGCTGATATGCAGAATCTGCTTAGGGAAATGAAAACCCTATTTGCTGCAGACATTGCACTGGTCCGGAAGGACTTGGGGGTAATCACTGCTCGACTGTAATCGCTGGAAGACTCTGACATTGCACAGTGCCGGCAAGATGCTCAGCAGTCCGAGCTGGACAATCTCAAGCACGCTAACCTTCTCATGGAGGGCAGACTAGCAGTGCTGGAAGACTCCAAGAGACAATGCAACCTCAAGATTCGGGGTGTCCCTGAGGAGGTTACGGATTCCGAAATCCCCCACTACCTCAGCCGCCTGCTAAGCGGCATACTCACACCATCCAAAGCTAAAGCGATCCCACTGGACAACTACTTCAGGATCCCAAAGCCAGCTAAGGCCCCGGACGGGGCTCCCAGGGACTTGATAATACGCTTTTAATCAATGCGCAGTAAGCAGATGGTACAAGCGGCCACCTGCGATGTTCCTTCACACTATTTCGAAGGAGCAGAACTCACCTTCTTTAATGACCTGCCACATATACTATGTGGTGACATTCTGTCATCAAACTAACATGGTGACCAGGGGTCATGTGACCAAGTTCATGTAGATCTTTCTTACAGGGGGATAAGCTTTACTTTACTATAAGTAGGTAATTCAATACCTTTACAAGTCAGGAGAGAGATAGCCACTGCCCCCACTATCCTCATTTCTCTCTGTTCTTTCTTGGCTGTGCTACTGAGCAGATGTGCAGACGCCATGTGCTATCTTGGTGAACCATGTTATACTCTGTTGCTTCCTTTTCTTCCTTGGTGGATGTGATGTTGGACTTGCAGCACTGAGCCATTACTAGATGTGAAGGCCTAACCGTGGGTGAGATCAAACGTGTGGGGAAGGGGATTACTATATAGATAGATAGATTTAAAAGGGTTGTTGCTCCGTGGGTCTGGGCTGTGTGTTTGTGATACATTTATAGTATTGTGTTGTTGTCTTCTAAATAAATACCTTTTAATGTAGACGAACCTTGTGTAATATTTATATTAATTTGGTGATACACCACATACTATTCTACAGGTACCATGTTCTGGCGGCAATCCCTCCGTCCAGTAACCCAGCACTTGAGGCATCACGAAGTGGTATACCGCTGGGGTCATGGCCGCAAGCTTACTGTGCTCCACGACGGGAAGAGAGTCCAGCTACAGCACTAATCGGATGCAGGGAAATTCTTCAAGACACTGGGACTGCCTACCCCAGAGGTCCTACAGGCAAACACTTCGGGTGCGGACCCCCAACCATCGACCCAGATGTGGGATGTGAGAAATGTCCGACCCTTCTACCCGAAAGCCGGAACAGAGGCAACGGGGTCAAACCTGGTCGGCACATGAGACTCGTCTCCAGTACAGAGACAGTTCCAACCCTCGGACACTCACACCACTATTATAGAGTGTCTTTAGTTTAACACAACCTATTCCAATGTTATCTGTTCTTGCTTATCATTGTTCCTCCATAATTGCTCTCACCTTCTAATCAACCCTCTCCCTCCCCCCCCCCCCATTATAAGCAAACTACTTAAGAGGATAGGCTACTCGTACTTAAAAGTGCAATGTTAAAATGAAAAGAACTAGACTTATGACAGCCTCACAGCATTGTATTTTATATATCACTTGAGATCACTTGATATGTGTAGCTGTTATTGATTTTCCTTGCCTGCATAAAAAAAATGTAGCATGATATGCCTTCCACAGTTTTTATGATGTCTCTATGCTACAATAAAATATAAATTTTTAAAAAATGTGCTTCAGGATGTGATAAAGTCCAGCAAGGAAGTCAAAGAGGGCTATACATGAGCAGAAAGAGAGCCACAGATACTATTCTATAGGTAGAGCTAGTCCAGCAAGGTAGCCAAAGAGGGCCATACATGAGCAGAAACAGAGCCACATATACTATTCTACAGGTAGCGCTAGTCCAGCAAGGTAGCCAAAGAGGGCCATACATGATCAGAAACAGAGCCACAGATGCTATTCTAAAGGTAGAGCTAGTCCAGAAAGGTAGCCAAAGAGGGACATACATGAGCAGAAACAGAGCGTCATATACTATTCTACAGGTAGCGCTAGTCCAGCAAGGTAGCCAAAGAGGGCCATACATGAGCAGAAACAGCAGCTAACAACACATCACAACAGCCTTTCTCACTGCAGTTTAGGTTTTCTCTGAAGTGTCTCCAGAATCAAGACACAATCAGGAAACATTGGGACTGTTCCAACAATTTCAAAGAACTCAGAGCCGAGAATTGCTTTTTGTTGCAGAGTATTGGGGAAAGTTGACTAGCATGCAAATTGGTTATTTGGTCTGTATACTCACTTTGTAGTCCATTATTTGTAGCAGTGGATGTGGTTCCTGTAGACTCAGTTGCAGAAGATGCTGTAGTAGTTGAAGCCCCAATACCAGTGGATCTTGTAGTAGCTGTTGTCCCAGTAGTAGTGGATCCTGCAGTAACTGTTGTCCCACTGGCAGTGGATCCTGCAGTAACTGTTGTCTCAGTGGCAATAGATCCTGTAGCAAATGCTGTACCAGTAGTAGTGGGTGTTGTATTAACTGTTGTCCCAGTAGCAGTGGGTCTCGTAGTAACTGTTGTCCCAGTAGTAGTGGATCCTATAGTAACTGCAGTGCCAGTAGTAGTGGATCCTGTAGTAACTGCAGTCCCAGCAGTAGTGGATCCTGTAGTAACTGCTGTTTCAGTAGTAGTAGATCCTGTAGTAACTGCTGTTTCAGTAGTAGTGGATCCTGTAGTAACTGCAGTGCCAGTAGTAGTGGATCCTGTAGTAAATGCTGTACCAGTAGTAGTGGGTGTTGTATTAACTGTTGTCCCAGTAGCAGTGGGTCTCGTAGTAACTGTTGTCCCAGTAGTAGTGGATCCTATAGTAACTGCAGTGCCAGTAGTAGTGGATCCTGTAGTAACTGCAGTCCCAGCAGTAGTGGATCCTGTAGTAACTGCTGTTTCAGTAGTAGTAGATCCTGTAGTAACTGCTGTTTCAGTAGTAGTGGATCCTGTAGTAACTGCAGTGCCAGTAGTAGTGGATCCTGTAGTAACTGTCGTCCCAGGAGTAGTGGATGCTGTAGTAACTGCTGTTCCAGTAGTAGTAGATCCTGTAGTAACTGCTGTTTCAGTAGTAGTAGATCCAGTAGTAACTGATGTCCCACTAGTAGTAGATCCTGTAGTAACTGCAGTCACAGTAGTAGTGGATCCTGTAGTAACTGCAGTCCCAGCAGTAGTGGATCCTGTAGTAACTGCTGTTTCAGTAGTAGTAGATCCTGTAGTAACTCCTGTTTCAGTAGTAGTAGATCCTGTAGTAACTGCTGTCCCAGTAGTAGTGGATCCTATAGTAACTGTCGTCCCAGGAGTAGTGGATGCTGTAGTAACTGCTGTTCCAGTAGTTGTAGATCCAGTAGTAACTGTTGTCCCACTAGTAGTGGATCCTGTAGAAACTGCAGTTCCAGGAGTAGTGGATGCTGTAGTAACTGCTGTTTCAGTAGTAGTAGATCCTGTAGTAACTGCTGTGCCAGTAGTAGTAGATCCAGTAGTAACTGCTGTCCCAGTAGTAGTGGATCCTGTAGTAACTGCTGTCCCAGTAGTAGTGGATTCTGTAGTGACTGCTGTTTCAGTAGTAGTAGATCCTGTAGTAACTGCTGTGCCAGTAGTAGTGGATCCTGTAGTAACTGCAGTGCCAGTAGTAGTGGATCCTGTAGTAACTGTTGTCCCAGTAGTAGTGGATCCTGTAGTAACTGTTGTCCCAGTAGTAGTGGATCCTGTAGTAACTGCAGTCCCAGCAGTAGTTGATCCTGTAGTAACTGCTGTCCCAGTAGTAGTAGATCCTGTAGTAACTGCTGTTTCAGTATTAGTAGATCCTGTAGTAACTGCTGTCCCAGTAGTAGTGGATCCTGTAGTAACTGCAGTTCCAGTAGTAGTGGATCCTGTAGTAACTGCTGTCCCAGTAGTAGTAGATCCTGTAGTAACTGCTGTTCCAGTAGTAGTGGATCCTGTAGTAACTGCTGTCCCAGTAGTAGTAGATCCTGTAGTAACTGCTGTCCCAGTAGTAGAAGATCCTGTAGTAACTGCTGTTTCAGTAGTAGTAGATCCTGTAGTAACTGCTGTTCCAGTAGTGGATCCTGTAGTAACTGCTGTTTCAGTAGTAGTAGATCCTGTAGTAACTGCTGTTTCAGTAGTGGATCCTGTAGTAACTGCTGTTTCAGTAGTAGTAGATCCTGTAGTAACTGCTGTTTCAGTAGTAGTGGATCCTGTAGTAACTGCAGTGCCAGTAGTAGTGGATCCTGTAGTAACTGTCGTCCCAGGAGTAGTGGATGCTGTAGTAACTGCTGTTCCAGTAGTAGTAGATCCTGTAGTAACTGCTGTTTCAGTAGTAGTAGATCCAGTAGTAACTGATGTCCCACTAGTAGTAGATCCTGTAGTAACTGCAGTCACAGTAGTAGTGGATCCTGTAGTAACTGCAGTCCCAGCAGTAGTGGATCCTGTAGTAACTGCTGTTTCAGTAGTAGTAGATCCTGTAGTAACTCCTGTTTCAGTAGTAGTAGATCCTGTAGTAACTGCTGTCCCAGTAGTAGTAGATCCTGTAGTAACTGCTGTTTCAGTAGTAGTAGATCCTGTAGTAACTGCTGTTCCAGTAGTGGATCCTGTAGTAACTGCTGTTTCAGTAGTAGTAGATCCTGTAGTAACTGCTGTTTCAGTAGTGGATCCTGTAGTAACTGCTGTTTCAGTAGTAGTAGATCCTGTAGTAACTGCTGTTTCAGTAGTGGATCCTGTAGTAACTGCTGTTTCAGTAGTAGTAGATCCTGTAGTAACTGCTATTCCAGTAGTGGATCCTGTAGTAACTGCTGTTTCAGTAGTAGTAGATCCTGTAGTAACTGCTGTTCCAGTAGCAGTGGACACTGTGGTAGCTGTTGGGGAAGTAGCAGTGGATGCTGTAGTTGTTGCTGGTTCAGTAGTAGTTGCAGATCCCGTAGAAATGGTGGTCCCTTAATGAAAAAAAAAATAAAAAAAACAACAGCAACATTGAATTACAAAAACAAGCATAACATATTGTAGGCAGAAAATATATTACTAATCAGTAATTCTATAATGGTCGCTACAAGTGTGTGTGTGTTTCTTTAGTAGGAGCTACTGTGGCTGTTATACTGTATATAGCAGTAAACGTGGGTGCTGTAGTAGCTGTAGTAGCTGAGTGTAGTACTGGTAGGGAGCGATTGTAATTGGGTGCACCTGGTGAAGAGAGGACAGCTGTAGTGATGACTAATGCCATAGGGGTTGGTACACCTGTAGTAGTGGGTGCTCATTTTGTTAGCATTTCAGTGCGGGTGCAAAAATGTGTCAGAAGCTCCTGCAGAATGATGTGGGTGCAACTTTAGTAAAAGGTGATTCTGTTGTAACATATGTGGCGGCTGCAGTGGGTGCATCTCTGTTTAAGGTGCACTCATAGTAGTGGGGAATGCAATGCAGTAGTTGTAGCCATGTGTGAGAAAGTAAGTGTGTGTGTGAGAATAACTGTGTGTGTGTGTGTGTGTATATATATGCATATATATTTTGAGTTGTTGTGGGAGTCCCTTCACATATTTCACATCTTCATTGCACAGTAAAGGGTTACGCCAAGCACCATGGCCATTTTAGTGCAGCATCATTAGAAAGTTCTGTGTTGGCTAATGTCAATCCTCTGTATATTTGGTGCAAAGTTTCATTAAACGACTGAGCACTGGCTGACACGCTCAATAAATGAATAGCTGAATCAATATCTCTGCAGAAGCCAGATACTGGTTGGCCAGCATTAAAGGAGGCTTGTGCCCAGTGTGGCCCAGGTACGAAGGCTAACCATTAATTAACAGTTTGCCCTCTCAGCCAGGAAAGGCAGCAAGGTACTTATGTCATCATAACCATTTTAGCAGTCTGTAGTGGAAACTTGGTGTAAACCTGCAAAAGTAACTCCAGCCCTATCTCCTCTTTAAATTAACCTGCTTTACCTCCCACCCATATACACCCACCCCATCATTTACCATTCCTCATCTCCCAGTCATTTATGCCTCCCCAACCATTCACATTTACATTATTAGTTTGTACCACTACTCCCTAGATGAGATGCACACACCAAAATCATCCACCCCAACTATCCAGTCACATACTATAAGCTAGCCACTTTTATACATCCATTCACCAACCCAGTAATTGTATCTGTTGAATCCCACTCAAATACTACCACCAATCCTTTCATATACCTAGTCCCCTATCATCAACTACGCACATATCCACATACATATTACATAAATATCAAGAGGAGCAAGCACAAGCAAAAATATAAGATTTATAGTCTTCAGGGATGGACTTGGGTAGCATTACCTCTTGGGCCCCTTACATCAGTGTATACACACACACACACATATGTATATATACAGTTTTTATTTATTTATTTTTATTCAAAATGTTGGTTGTTGCAGATATATATATATATAATTGCACACAATGTCACTACAGTCAAGCTCACTGACACATTCATAAGCTCACTCAATACATACAAACTCACTACTGAAAAAGTACTACTCACAGATCAATACAGAAAGCTCACAACACACAAGCTCGCCCGCAGACAATTAAGCTCACTATATAAAATTCACTACACACAGCTCACTACACACACATACCAAACTCACTACAGAAACTCAATGTATTATACAAGTTCACTATAAACATCTAACTACACACACACACACACACACAAGCTCACTACACACAGCTCAGTACAGAAAGTTCACTGACACACCCACACGAGCTTACTGACACATACACAAGCTCACTACACACAAGATCACTGACATATACACACACAATATTACAAGCTCACACAGCTCACTACTGACAGTTCACTGACACACACACAATGTCACTACACACAAGCTCACTGACAAGCACACAAACTCACTAATCCCACAAAAAACTCACTAAACACAAGCTCACTATGCACACACACAGGTTCACTACACAAACACACTACACTTACACTCACTGACACCCACACAAGCTCACTAAACACAAGCTCACTAAACACAAGTTCACTACGCACACACACAAGCTCACTAAACACAACACACAAGCTCACTAAACACACACACACAAGCTCATTGACACACACACATAAAAGCTCACTAAACACAAGCTCACTAACACACAAGCTCACTAATCAAAAGCTCATTTATACACACACACAAGCTCGTTGGCACACAAGCTCACTGACACACATACAAGCTCACTAAACACAAGCTCACTAAACACACACAAGCTCACTACACACAAGCTCACTGACACACATACAAGCTCACTGAACACAAGCTCATTAACACACACAAGCTCACTAAACACAAGCTCACTAAGCACACACAAGCTCACTAAACACATGCTCACTACACACAAGCTCACTAAACAAAAGTTTATTTACACATACACAAACGCACTACACACAAGCTCACTGACACACATAGAAGCTCACTAAACACAAGCTCACTAAGCACACACAAGCTCACTGACACACATATAAGCTCACTAAACACGCACAAGCTCATTAAACACAAGCTCACTAAGCACACACAAACTCACTAAACACACGCTCACGACACACAGGCTCACTAAACACAAGTTTATTTACACACACACACATACACACACCCACACACACACACAGAAGCTCACAACACTATGTATACATTGTGAGGGAGCAGTTAGCAGCCTTTAACACTATGTGCACATTGTGAGGGAGCAGTTAGCAGCCTTTAACACTATGTGTACATTGTGAAAGAGCAGTTAGTAGCCTTTAACACTATGTGCACATTGCGTGGGAGCAGTTAGCAGCCCTGAACATTCTCTGCACATTGTGACGGAACAGTTACCAGCCTTAAACACTATGTGCACATTGTGAAGGAGCAGTTAGCAGCCATTAACACTATGTTCACATTGTGAGGGAGCAGAAGGCAGTCTTTAACACTATGTACACATTGTGAGGGAGCAGTTAGCAGTCTTTAACACGATGTGCACATTGCGTGGGACCAGTTAGCAGCCTTTAACACAATGTGCACATTGAGTGGGAGCAGTTAGTAGCCTTTAACACTATGTGCACATTGTGAAGGAGCAGTTAGCAGCCTTTAACACTATGTGCACATTGTGAAGGAGCAGTTAGCAGCCTTTAACACTATGTGCACATTGTGAGGGAGCAGTTAGTAGCCTTTAACACTATGTGCACATTGTGAAGGAGCAGTTAGCAGCCTTTAACACTATGTGCACATTGTGAAGGAGCAGTTAGCAGCCTTTAACACTATGTGCACATTGTGAAGGAGCAGTTAGCAGCCTTTAACACTATGTGCACATTGTGAGGGAGCAGTTAGCAGTCTTTAACACTATGTGCACATTGCGTGGGACCAGTTAGCAGCCTTTAACACAATGTGCACATTGCGTGGGAGCAGTTAGTAGCCTTTAACACTATGTGCACATTGTGAGGGAGCAGTTAGCAGCCTTTAACACTAAATGCACATTACAAAGGAGTAGTTAGCAGATTTTAACACTACGTGCACATTTTGAAGGAGCAGTTAGCAACCTTTAACACTAAATGCACATTGTGAAGGAGCGGTTAGCAGCCTTTAACACTATGTGCACATTGTGAAGGAGCAGTTAGCAGCCTTTAACACTATGTGCTTATTGTGAAGGAGCAGTTAGCAGTCTTTAACACTATGTGCACATTGTGAAGGAGCAGTTAGCAGCCTTTAACACTATGTGCACATTGTGAGGGAGCAGTTAGTAGCCTTTAACACTATGTGCACATTGTGAAGGAGCAGTTAGCAGCCTTTAACACTATGTGCACATTGTGAAGGAGCAGTTAGCAGCCTTTAACACTATGTGCACATTGTGAAGGAGCAGTTAGCAGCCTTTAACACTATGTGCACATTGTGAGGGAGCAGTTAGCAGTCTTTAACACTATGTGCACATTGCGTGGGACCAGTTAGCCGCCTTTAACACAATGTGCACATTGCGTGGGAGCAGTTAGCAGCCTTTAACACTATGTGCACATTGTGAGGGAGCAGTTAGCAGCCTTTAACACTAAATGCACATTACAAAGGAGTAGTTAGCAGATTTTAACACTACGTGCACATTTTGAAGGAGCAGTTAGCAACCTTTAACACTAAATGCACATTGTGAAGGAGCGGTTAGTAGCCTTTAACACTATGTGCACATTGTGAAGGAGCAGTTAGCAGCCTTTAACACTATGTGCTTATTGTGAAGGAGCAGTTAGCAGTCTTTAACACTATGTGCACATTGCGTGGGACCAGTTAGCAGCCTTTAACACAATGTGCACATTGTGAAGGAGCAGTTAGTAGCCTTTAACACTATGTGCTTATTGTGAAGGAGCAGTTAGTAGCCTTTAACACTATGTGCTTATTGTGAAGGAGCAGTTAGTAGCCTTTAACACTATGTGCTTATTGTGAAGGAGCAGTTAGTAGCCTTTAACACTATGTGCTTATTGTGAAGGAGCAGTTAGTAACCTTTAACACTATGTGCTTATTGTGAAGGAGCAGTTAGTAGCCTTTAACACTATGTGCTTATTGTGAAGGAGAAGTTAGTAGCCTATAACATTAGGTGCACATTGTGAAGGAGCAGTTAGTAGCCTATAACATTATGTGCACATTGCAATGGAGAAGTTAGTTGCAGATTCGCTCCTTGCTTCGGCAGTCAGCCCCAGGCAAGAGCAGCCCATTGGCAGACTGTTCTATCCCTTAAATTACCCAAAGCATATTTTAGAAGTGAATGCAGCACACAGCACTAGTGGTTGCCTCTTTTGTAATTGGTGCAGTAATTGTTGAGAAGAATGCAGAATTATTAGTGACTGCTACTACTCTAATTGATACAGCAGTTATAGTTGGTCCTTCTAATTGGTAAAGTAAAAGGGTGTAGGGGTAATAGACACTGCCACTGTAGTGATGAGTGTACATGTTGCAGAAAATGCAGCTGTAGCGGGTGCACCTGTTGTAGTGGATGTAGTGGAAGATGTGAAAACAGTGGATGCATTTAGATTTGGTGTTAATGTTGTAGCTGCTGTTGTATTAGCTTTAGCTGCAGTAGTAGGTGTACCTGTAGAGGTTGATAATTCTGTAGTAGGTCCAGGTGTAGTAGTTGGTGCTGTTGTAGTTGTAGGCTCAGTGGCAGTAGTAGTTCCAGGTGTAGTAGTAGGAATACTTGCAGTAGTTGGTGTTGGTGTAGTGTTAGGTGCAGCTGTAGTAGTAGGTGCTGGTGTAGTAGTGGGTGCTGGTGTAGTGGTAGGTGCTGGTGTAGTAGTTAGTGCTGGTGTAGTAGTTGGTGCTGGTGTAGTAGTGAGTGCTGGTGTAGTAATTGGTGCTGGTGTAGTAGTTAGTGCTGGTGTAGTAGTGGGTTCAGCTGTAGTAGTTTGTGCTGATGTAGTAGTTGGTGCTGGTGTAGTAGTGAGTGCTGGTGTAGTAGTTTGTGCTGGTGTAGTAGTTGGTGCTGGTGTAGTAGTGGGTTCAGCTGTAGTAGTTGGTGCTGGTGTAGTAGTAGGTGCTGGTGTAGTAGTGGGTGCTGGTGTAGTAGTTGGTGCTGGTGTAGTAGTGGGTGCTGTAGTAGTAGGGGGTTCAGCTGTAGTAGTTGGTGCTGGTGTAGTAGTGGGTTCAGCTGTAGTAGTTGGTGCTGGTGTAGTAGTTGGTGCTGGTGTAGAAGTAAGTGCTGGTGTAGTAGTTAGTGCTGGTGTAGTAGAAGGTGTTGGTGTAGTAGTTGGTGCTGCTGTAGTAGTTGGTGATGGTGTAGTAGTAGGTGCTGGTGTAGTAGTTGGTGCTGTTGTAGTAGTAAGTGCTGGTGTAGTAGTTGATGCTGGTGTAGTAGTTTGTGCTGGTGTAGTAGTTTGTGCTGCTGTAGTAGTTGGTGATGGTGTAGTAGTAGGTGCTGGTGTAGTAGTTGGTGCTGCTGTAGTAGTTGGTGCTGGTGTAGTAGTTAGTGCTGCTGTAGTAGTTGGTGCTGCTGTAGTAGTTGGTGCTGGTGTAGTAGCAGGTCCAGGTGTAGTAGTTAGTGCTGGTGTAGTAGTTGCTTCTGGTGTAGTAGTTAGTGCTTCTGTAGTAGTTTGTGCTGGTGTAGTAGTTGGTGCTCCTGTAAAGAGATAGATATTTAATATTCATATTGATATTTAACAGAACCGCCTACAACAGCAGCACTAACTATTACTGCTCCACTAACTACTACAGCTGCACCAACTACTACACCAGCACTAACTACCACACCAGCATTAACTACTACAGCTGCACCAACTACTACACCAGCACTTACTACAAGAACACCCACTGCTACACCAGTACCAAGTACTACACCATCACTAACTTGTGGGGACAGGGAGGCAGTGTATTAGAGGGGTGGGAGGGGGACAGTGTATATAATTGGGGGGACAGAGGTGGGGCAGTGTAGTAGAGTGCGGAAGGCAGTGTTTTAAATTGGGGAGGGTAGGGGGAGGGCAGAGTATTACATTGGAGGAGGGAAGGTGCAGTGTATTAGAGTGAAGGGTTAATGGCAGGGGTAGAATTAGGGTTAGGGCTAGGGGTAGGGTTCTTGTCATCATTGCCTTAATTTTCCCTCCCCCTCCTGTTCTGCCACTTTTCAGAAATTTGAAGCACTTCGGCACTTCCAAAATTCGGCACTTTGGCAATTTGGTTTTGTTCGGCACTTCGGAAATTCAGAACTTCGCCACTTCGAAAATTTCGGCAATTCTGACATTCAGAAGCATCCAAACGTCTGAATTGCTGAAATTCGTCTGAATTTACATTCAGACCTGAAATTAATTGCACATTTCTAATCTGTTGAATGGGTGTAACACAGTCATAGAACCCTCATCTTGCTTTATTAACCCCTTCCCACCTCGATATGGGATACATCTCACTCAATTAACCCTTTCCCAACTCGATATGAGATACATCTCGCTCTGTTAACCCATTCCAACCTCCATATGGCGATACATATCGCTCTATTAACCCCTCCCCACCTTGATATGGGATACATCTTGCTCTATTAACCCCTTCCCACCTTGATATGGGATACATCTCGCTATATTAACCCCTTCCCATCTCAATATGGGATACATCTCACTCTATTAACTCCTTCCCACCTTGATATGGGATACATTTTGCTCTATTAACCCCTTCCCACCTTGATATGGTATACAGCTCGCTCTATTAACCCATTCCCACCTTCATATGGGATACATCTCACTCTATTAACCCCTTCCCACCTTTATATGGGATACAGCTCGCTCTATTATCCCATTCCCACCGTGATATGGGATACAGCTCGCTCTATTAACCCCTTCCCACCTTTATATGGGATACAGCTCGCTCTATTATCCCATTCCCACCTTGATATGGGATACAGCTCGCTCTATTAACCCCTTCCCACCTTGATATGGGATACAGCTTGCTCTATTAACCCATTCCCACCTTGATATGGGATACATCTCACTCTATTAACCCTTTCCCACCTCGATATGAGATAAAGGAACAAGTCGATTTACAGGGCTATGTCCTAGTTAGCAGGGATCAGAGGGACCCCTCCTTTTTTATGAAGCAAGCTCCAAAATTCCTCAGGAAGGTGGGAAATGACTGTTGTTATATAACAATGGACAATATATTCAGCAGTATATATATATATATATATATATATATATATATACATATACATGGGATACATATCGCTCTATTAACCCTTTCCCACCTTGATATGGGATACATCTTGCTCTATTAACCCCTTCCCACCTTGATATGGGATACATCTCCCTCTATTAACCCCTTCCCACCTTCTTATGGGATACATCTCGATCTATTAACCCCTTCCCACCTTGATATGGGATACATCTCGCTCTATTAACCTCTTCCCACATTGATATGGGATACAGCTTGCTCTATTAACCCATTCCCACCTCAATATGAGATAAAGGAACAGGTCGAATTAAAGGGCTATGTCCTAGTTAGCAGGGATCTGAGGGACCCCTCCTTTTTTATGAAGCAAGCTCCACAATTCCTCAGGAAGGTGGGAAATGACTGATGTTATATAACAATGGACAATAAATTCAGCAGTATATATATATATATATATATATATATATATATATATATATATATATATATATATATTATTCATAGTTAATGTAAATCTATATCTTACCTGTAGTGTTGGTTGTTGTTTGTGCATCTGAAATAGAGAGATACATGTTATTGAAAATAGCTTATTTTGATATACAACGAACATAGATATATCTCACATTACTTCATTTCAAGACCACTTTAAAAAACAAATATATCTGCATTGGCAATCGACTTGAAATTGCAGAATTGGGGTGGGAGGGGTCCAACTTTACTGAACTGGAGGTTTACTCCAACAGTTTTACCCTCTCTTGGTTCACTGTTTAATAAATAAAACACAATAAAATGTAGTATAATCAAATGATATTAGTTACAGGTCAGATGTCTAATCTGATACCTTGTGTCAGTAGTTTAACCCCTTACCCTCATAACAGCTTCTATACACAGACTACATTTAGCCAGTACATTCCCGATTATCTTATTTTCTCTAGTGTCAAAATAATCCCTTCTTTTATCCATTTGTAACATATTTACAGTTTGGACTCTTCTTAAAGGACAACAGTCACCTCAAAACTAAATATAATAATCATTTCATTAAGTTTTGAAAGGAAATAGAGTATATGTAAAAAAAATAAAAAATACAAAAATTGAGGACGGACATTCAAGACCTGCCAAGAATGGGGTCCATTGATGTTGTGGCAGGTTTATGCAATGTATGATCACATACTGTAACTAAGTACCCATTATTATTGCCTAGATTAGGTGTTAAAATATATCAATACAATCTGTGAGCTTTGGAAGTTGCTGTTGAATGGACGAGTGAGTGCGCTGGATCTTGTGTGTTATATAATAAAGGAAGGGGTGCGTTTCGCTCATTCTTTTTACATATACTTCATTTTAAAAAAGTTATTCATTTCAATATTCAATGAAAGGATTATGACATTAAAAATTTGATTTGAAGTGATAGTTGCTCCTGAAACAAACATTTCTCATCATTAAATCATCTCAGCTGCCTTGCCCCCTCTCTGTCAGTGTACAAACATGCCCATATTAAGGATATGAATGCTTTTGAACGGTTCCCCTACGCTGCTAGCTCCCAGCTTGCAATCAGACATCTCGGAGTGTGTTTTCGCACCTGCTTTGTATCCCTGACGTGTTACTTTAATATTAATTTGCAGACCATGTGCAAAACTAATAAGCCCTCTCTGAAATGAACATAATGTATATCATTTAAAATTTGTATTTTTTCTGCATTGTCTGATTTTTGTTAGGTGTTTATAAACCAAATAAGACAAATAAATATTAAAGAATATATATTATCTATCGTACCACTGAGACTATTGAGATAAATGTAATAAAATTAAAACATTTACAAATGTATCCAATGATTTTTCATTTTTCATTTTTCATTTTTCTATCAGAACAAATCCATATAATTCTGGTTTTATTATTTTATTTGTTTCATGAGCTATTCTGATTAAGGTTAAGGTGTCATTAAACTTATTTAAATTGGTGCTTTTCTCGATAAACACAAAATATATGTATTTTGGCTGTCTTTGTAAAAGAATATTGGAAGAAAAAAATATTATGTTTAAGGTTTTTTTCAGAAGTTAAATGTATTTTGTCATTAATATATATGTTTTATTACCCCAATACTATAGATCTTGGGATGATTTCCAATAAACATATCATCCAGCACATAACGCTCTATTAACCTTCAATATCTTAAATCTTTTTTAATAAGTTCACTATGACAAGATTACTTTGAATTGACTTACAAATTAACTGGTTTACCTTCCTTTTTACCTTAAAGTCTCCCATTTCCGATTCCAGAGTTTCCACATGTTTATCTATCTTGTGCCTCATGTAAATGAGTTGATGCTTCCCATCTATTAATAGGGAGTTATTCACTAAAAACTAGATTGTAGACTACCGAAATTCAAACTGCAAAATGTTGGCAAAAGGTGTTGATTTAGGAAAATCTCCAACTCAGCTACAGTGTGCTTGTTTTGGGGAATCTGTTTAGCCCTAAATTTTGCAATTCAGTTTTCAAATCACCACTATTCAGAATTTGGTGAAATCAGCACAGAGATTTAGTTGCTAAATTAGGAATTGTTGGGAATTTACCAGGAAATTGAAAATGTTAATTAAAATATTGACTTGGAATCATAAGTTACAAAGGGGGGGGGGGGATTGGGGGGGAGGTTAGTAAAATGTGTTATTCTCTGATGAATTCCTGAGAAGACAGATTATTGAATAACCCTGATTAAATAGCCCATCCTACACACCCTTGTTTAGGCCCTTTGGCTGCTGTATTCTGTACGTCTGGTTTTAATGTATTTTTAAATCATCACTAACTGATATTGCTTAAGCCTTCCTGCTAAACAAAGGTGAGAACACTCCCTTTTCAGTTTTTCGCTTGCACACCCTAATGAAATGTTCTGCACGTTACACTGCTCCGGGACACTTGACATATTACATTTTCAGCTCATATGTTTTATTATTTCATGATATTTTCTTAGAGCAATCCAGAAGAAATGAAGTATACATTTGTATCTATTTTATTAAGTAGCGATGCAGCAATTTCTTGGATAAAATCGTATATCTTACAACTCAGAGTCCATTGCACATTTAGAAATGCATTCAATGGGCTCAGAATTGTAGAGAATTCATGGAATTCTATCTGGAAAAAATACTGCAATTTAGAATGTTCCAATCTCTGCTGTTATGGGCTAAAGTTTGTTATTATTCCCGTGTTTCCCTAATTGTTTCTTAATTTTGTTAATAAATTCCATGTTTTATTTAATGAAATTGGCATAGTAAGGAATTCACTTAGAAATTGCCACTTTTGGCTAAAATAGCTGAGTTGGTAAACCAGGTGAGTTGGAGAACTTTTTATATTTCACCTAAACCTCGCAAATGGTGCTCTCGGTTCTCCACCACACCCTGTTTAAATCGGATCTGTCACTTTCGTGGTTACATATCTAGTTAGGGCCTGGTGGCCGCAGTGTACATCACTGAGGATCCCACGAGACTGCAGGTACCTCTCATAGATGTGTTGTGATGAGCGAGACCATGCCCGAATCTCACACACCTCACTTGTGACAGCTGTTGGGATTGGACAAAAGTTGACAGTGGAGCTTCTTGTCAACCTCTGGACTTACCCTAAAACAAAGTAATCCCTACTTTGTCTTATTATATCTTTGGATTGTATTGGAATTTTCAATGAAATTCTAACTCAGTCAGCGCTAGTATTTCAGAAAGATTATATCAAGTGACAAAGCCACTTATCACAAATAATCTCCCTGTATTCATCTGTACAGTGTGAAACTCCACGTAGCCTGTAGCTGACACATTTACCCAACATGCGGTGTTTAGAGCATGGTTTAACCATTCATTAAATGCAGACAGGCCAGTTCTTTGCTTTAATATCCTGGTACCCCAGAGCACTGTGTGAGGAGAAGGTATATCACTATATTACCAGATTACTAATTGTAATCTTTGCTTTCATCAGAAGTATGTCAAACTACTCCAAACTAAATCTGTGTATGCTTTTCAATTCTAAATCATATTTTATGTTGTTGTTTTTTAAATAATTACATTGTTTCGATTACATTTATAGGTAATACGTTAAATAATTATTGGAACCCAATAAATGTTCCCTGTTGTGCTATTCTGGAATGGACAAGTCCTAGTTTAACATATGGAAATTTTGAGTTGTAGCATATTTTTCCTCCAACCAAGGGAAACAGACTTACTTTGTCTGTTAAAAAAACAAATTAACAAAATATCTGCCTTTTGTGAAAATTAAAATTTAAAATGAAAACAATTCCCATAAATATGTCTACCATACATCAGAAAAACTCACCTGCGATGTCAAAGAACGGGCCCAAGAACAACAGAAAACTGGTGATGAGAAGGTACTTTGTGGTTCCCATGACGTCCTCTTGATAAGGTCCACTATTAGTCAGTAAAGTTACGAAGACCATGCACGAGAATCAGTGTATAAATGGTGATGGTTTGTTTCTGCAGAGTTGGTTATATGTGATGGTACTTTAAAGAAAGGACAACCCTTAACTCTAATTTCCAGTGCCCACACCCTGTTTTATTATTAAGTGTACTCTAGTACTGTGAAAATTAAGACAATTAATTGAAATACTTTAAACACTTGTTCAAGATGTTGTGACACATTAAATAAATATGTCAGCACCAAAAAAAGAAATACGTGAAGAAAGATGATATATGACCTAATGCTATGGGTGAGAGACAGCCCAAGGTGGTGTGTCCACAAATATTGAGACAGCTCAGAGTGTTCTATGATACAAGTATATTACAAATTGGTAAGAATGAATAATCAAAATTAAAGGTTAAAAGGTTTAAAAATATAGTGCTACAATCACCAAGTGTGAGTCACTTAATCACATCTAAAATAATACAATTAAACAACAAAAAGTGGTAGGTGAGAGCACTCTAGAATTACTTTACCCTTGTACAAATATACCAAGCAGTCTTGTAAACAATCTGCAAATAGAAATACAGCACATATAGGGTAATAACGTAGCAAATACATGAGTTGAAAACAATAACTGGTTCAACTCACATGGTCATGAGCCACTTCTTAAGCTGGCTCAGACTAGCAGCATATCTTATCATTGATTGTATTTGGCACTCCAAACTTGTTCCCCTCTGTGGTCCTTAGATGTTTCCTGTTTCAATTGACTCAGGATACAATTGATTAAAACTCAAAGTTTTATTAGACACACAATGGATAATTAAAAAGTAAAGAATAATACTTTACACAGGAGAGTCCAAATACCATGAAAAACAACTCGACGCGTTTCGGCAATATAGCCTTTTTCAAGTGTTCAAAATTCTTTGTCCTTCCAGTTCTTTTAAAAGCCGTTCTTTGGCGCTTTTTTCTATTTCCTTGTTCCGGTTTCCGGTCTCCGGTCGCACATCCGGGTACACAGTCCATTAGATATGGCATCATGACGTTCTCTCCTTGTTTACGTCATGACGTGTATACCAGGGGCGGAGCCACTCATTCTCCGGATTTTGCCCAAATTACAAATGGATTCCCAAACGTTCACAAAGGGCAAAGTGTGATACATGTCCAATAAATAAACCAACGATCATTTACATTCTAAAACAAGTATACACAGCTTTGAAAAAACGGGACATTCTTTTCATTTTAGAGAAGATTCACAAAAAATATATAAATAAGAAAAAGTTAATACAAACAATTACAAAAGCATTTAACCTGTAGTTTTAGAGGGAAAGAATGGGGAGAAGTTATTAACTTTCTTATTAAACAGTCATAGGAATATTACCATTTTGTATTGCAATCTAAATGTATACATTATAGGGAACAGAGTTTGAGATTAACTCACATTAAATAAAAAATCAAACAAATTTCATAAAGGTTATTAGAAAAATATATAATAAATATATATCTAGTATTTTTAAGAGGAAAAATTGTATTATAAAAAGGGGGAGGAGAGGTTTAGTGAATAATAATAAAAAAATATATTCATTAAAAAATCATTATAAAACATACCTCTAAAATATATATATTAAAAATATATGAAAAAATATATATAAAATTATAGATATGTGGTAATCTCAAAATCTACATTAAGACCTTGTGGTGTTAGGGTATCCATGTTAAAAATCCATTTCATTTCCGTTCTATTAAGTAAAGTTTCTAAATCTCCCCCTCTCCAATGGATTCCAACTTTTTCTATGGCCACAAATTCTAATTGTTTGGGGTCACTATTGTGGTATTCCATGAAGTGTTTAGAGACACTATGGTTAGTAAATTTACGGTTAATGTTATAGATATGTTCTCTAATTCTGGTTTTAAGATTACGCGAGGTTCTACCTATATACTGGAGTCCACATGGACAAGTTAACATGTAGATGACACCTTTACTATTACATGTTATACAGGATTTGATGTCATATTCCTCTTTAGTAATGTTAGATAAAAATTTCAATTGCTTTTTACATTTATTAGTTCTCAATTTGCACCCCCTACATACCCCACAATAAAAGAAACCTTTTGGTTGTTTTAAAAAATTCTCCTTCTTATCAATATCTAAAAAACTTTTAGATAAAACTTTTTTTAGATTCCTTGCCCCTCTAAAAATTATTCTTCGTTTGTCTTTAATAAAATTAGTTAATTTATCATCTGTTTTTAAAATATACCAATTTATGGTAATTATTTTCCTCAGGCTATGGCTTTGAGTACAGTAATTAAAAATAAGAGGTACTTCTTCACTCTGAATCAGATTTTTATTTTTATACTTTAGAAGGGATTGTCGATCAATGGTACTAACTTCTTTCAACGTTTTTTCCAAGGAAGTATTATTATAGCCTTTTTCCTCAAATTGTCCTATTAATTTATCTGTCTGTTGAATAAAATCCTCTCTTTCCGTACAATTTCTTTTAATCCTCAACATCTGACCTTTAGGGATATTTCCTAGCCACGGTCTGAAATGGCAGCTTCTACAATCAATGAAGCTATTAACGTCTACAGACTTAAAAAATGTTCTGCTTTTAATTTTCTGATCTTCTACATAAAAAGTCAAATCTAAAAAAATAATATTATATCTACTAATATCATATGGCAAGGTGATATTCCATTTGTTATAATTAAGTTCCTCAAAAAGTGTTTTAAGTGATTCTTCACTACCCTTCCATATTAAAAACACATCATCAATATAACGTCTATATAGGACCAGATTTGCCCCAATCTGCTCATTATTAAAAATAAAACATTCTTCCCATAATGACATAAAAAGGTTAGCATAGCTCAGGGCAAATCTGGTCCCCATAGCCGTCCCCTTAACTTGTAGATAAAACTTATTTTCAAACCAAAAAAAAATATTTTTGAGAATCATATTTATCCCTTCTACAATAAAATCAATTTGAACGTCGGTCAGATCACTACATTTTTTTAAGAAAATAGATAACCGCTTCACAACCTCTTTCATGGTCAATATTAGTATAAAGGCTGCTGACATCCGCAGTAGCCATTAAATTCTTATCTTCACATTTAAAATTTTTAAATTGTCCATAACATACGCCTATACCATAAGCCCACTGTCACCATAGGCATTTTGTGTACATAGAAAAAGTCTTAGATCTTTGAGTTCAGCTCTTGATTACCTTTCTTACAATGCAGGAGTCATAGAGATCACATAGGCAGTTAGTCTAGTCTTACTTATTAAATTGATTGGTGCCCTTGAAGGCAGAGATTTACTGTTTGAACCTTAGACTAGTTTACTTCCGCTATATTGGTTTAGACTTACTCCTTAGCTGAGTAATTTCTTTTTTCCTCTTACTTAGGTTGTTTTTGCAATACTTAGATCTTCTGATATTGCTATGCTTAACCATTTGGGCATATAATACTAATATGACCTTTACATTTCCTATAGGCAACTGTCTAGGCGACATTCCCCATTTAATTTGGTGACCACTACTAACATCTTCTCTGTTTGTGACACAGTTCCTGCATGCTCTTTCCTTTGTTGTGGGATATTTATTTTGATACAATGTTGCTGTAGTAGATTAGTAACATAATTATTATAGCTCTGTACTATTGGCACCAGTTATAAACGGTTACTTGTCTAGGGATCCTATCTAGATATGCAGTTTTTACTGCATTTATTGATCTAACATATTTGAATCACATTGTTTCACTTATTTTTCTTTACAATTTAGGTTTATTTTGTTGTGTGTTTTACTTTTTACCTGTTTACCATTATTAAAAGTTATGTTTTAAGATAAGTCTCTCAGTTAGGACAGTGTGTTTCTTCTCCTATTTATAAGAGAGGACAGTTCAGCATTAACAGAACTTTCAAAGTCAGTTCTGGATGGATCCTGATGGTTCTATACAGGCTCTATACAAGCCGGAGTAAGTATAGCCCTTAATGTCCATGTTAGTGAAAGGGACAAGTACGAGCTGTCTTCAATAAATTAACTGAGAATCCTTCAAAAGTCAGTTTATCTACTGTGTATCGCTACTTAAAAAGAAGCTTGCAGCTAAACAGTGCACGGCAAGAGCGTCTGCATTCTTCTAGTCTTCTAAGAAGATTTTAATGTACAATGTGTATCCCCGAGGCTATTGGTCTCATCCCCAAGTAAGAATATAAGTTAAATATCATACTTTAGCTTATCCGGCATTTGTCCCACCCATAACTTTACATTTAATAATTTTCTTTGAGATTTAGACGCTACATGCACTCATACCTATATCTCTCACTAAAATAGTGAGAAACCAAAAATGTTCCCATTTCTAAAATTCCTGTTTAGGAAGAGAAACAGAGGAGAGATCAGAAATATAATGTTGTAATAATATCACTTTCTGTGTTCCAGGGTAATTGAAATAAGTCTCGTATATATCGTCATCTTTCTTCTCTTTGGGAGGCTCACTGTGTTAATATACATCTATATTATAATACTTCTATGTTTTAGTTACAAACAGCAATACGCATCAGACTTACGGTTTCTTCAGGTTTATTATTACAGTTACGGATACATAATAAAATGAAAAAGGATGTTACGATACAATGGATGTTCACCAGCAGATGGTATTTTCTGGACTCCTGAAGGGAGAGTTAGACTCTACATAGTTAGAGAACAGCCAGAGAACAAGCAGCAATAGGTGATTTATCTACTATTCTATATAGCTATGGCCATAATGACGTCACTATTCTATATAGCTATGGCCATAATGACGTCACTATTCTATATAGCTATGGCCATAATGACATCACTATTCTATATAGCTATGGCCATAATGACATCACTATTCTATATAGCTATGGCCATAATGACGTCACTATTCTATATAGCTATGGCCATAATGACGTCACTATTCTATATAGCTCTGACCATAATGACATCACTATTCTATACAGCCATAACCATTATGACGTCACTATTCTATAAAGCTATAACCATAATGACGTCACTATTCTATATAGCTATTTCCATAATGATGTCACTATTCTATATAGCTATAACCAGGACGTCACTATTCTATATAGCTATGGCCATAATGACGTCACTATTCGATATAGCTATGACCTTAATGACATCACTATTCTATATAGCTATCACCATAATGATGTCACTATTCTATATAGCTGCCATAATGACATCACTAATCTATATAGCTATGGCCATAATGAAGTCGCTATTCTATATAGCTATAACCATAATGACGTCACTATTCTATATAGCTATGGTCATAATGACGTCACTATTCTATATAGCTATGACCATAATGACATCACTATTCTATATAGCTATGACCATAATGACATCACTATTCTATATAGCTATGGCCATAAGGACGTCACTATTCTATATAGCTATGGCCATAACAACGTCACTATTCTATATAGCTATGGCCATAATTACGTCACTATTCTATATAGCTCTGACCATAATGACATCACTATTCTATATAGCTATAACCATTATGACGTCACTATTCTATATAGCTATAACCATAATGACGTCACTATTCTATATAGCTATAACCAGCATGTCACTATTCAATATAGCTATGGCCATAATGACGTCACTATTCTATATAGCTATAACCATAATGACGTCACTATTCTATATAGCTGTGACCATAATGACATCACTATTCTATATAGCTCTAACCATAATGACGTCACTATTCTATTTAGCTATGGCCATAATGACTTAATTATTCTATATAGCTGTGACCATAATGACATCACTATTCCATATAGCTATGGCCATAATGACGTCGCTATTCTATATAGCTCTAACCATAATGACGTCACTATTCTATATAGCTCTAACCATAATGACGTCACTATTCTATATAGCTCTAACCATAATGACGTCACTATTCTATAGAGCTATAACCATAATGACGCCACTACTCTATATAGCTATAACCATAATGACGTCACTATTCTATATAGCTATAACCATAATGACGTCACTATTCTATATAGCTATGGCCATAATGACGTCGCTATTCTATATAGCTCTAACCATAATGACGTCACTATTCTATATAGCTATAACCATAATGACGCCACTACTCTATATAGCTATAACCATAATGACGCCACTATTCTATATAGCTATAACCATAATGACGTCACTATTCTATATAGCTATAACCATAATGACGTCACTATTCTATATAGCTATGGCCATAATGACGTCACTATTCTATATAGCTATAACCATAATGACGTCACTCTTCTATATAGCTATGGCCATAATGAAGTCGCTATTCTATATAGCTGTAACGATAATGACGTCACTATTCTATATAGCTATGGCCATAATGACGTTGCTATACAATATAGCTATGACCATAATGACATCACTATTCTATATAGCTATGACCATAATGACGTCACTATTCTATATAGCTGTGACCATAATGACGTTGCTATTCTATATAGCTATGACCATAATGATGTCACTATTCGATATAGCTATGACCATAATGACGTCACTATTCTATATAGCTGTGGCCATAATGACGTAATTATTCTATATAGCTATGGCCATAATGACGTCATTATTCTATATAGCTATGGCCATAATGACGTCACTATGCTATATAGCTAAGGCCATAATGACATCACTATTCTATATAGCTATAAGCATAAAGACGTCACTATTCTATATAGATTTGGACATAATGACGTCACTATTCTATATAGCTCTAACACTTAATGACGTCACTATTCTATATAGCTCTAACCATAATGATGTCACTATTCTATATAGCTATAACCATAATGACGCCACTACTCTATATAGCTATAACCATAATGACGTCACTATTCTATATAGCTATAACCATAATGACGTCACTATTCTATATAGCTATGGCCATAATGACGTCGCTATTCTATATAGCTCTAACCATAATGACGTCACTATTCTATATAGCTATAACCATAATGACGCCACTACACTATATAGCTATAACCATAATGACGCCACTATTCTATATAGCTATAACCATGACGTCACTATTCTATATAGCTATAACCATAATGACGTCACTATTCTATATAGCTATGGCCATAATGACGTCACTATTCTATATAGCTATAACCATAATGACGTCACTCTTCTATATAGCTATGGCCATAATGAAGTCGCTATTCTATATAGCTGTAACGATAATGATGTCACTATTCTATATAGCTATGGCCATAATGACGTTGCTATACAATATAGCTATGACCATAATGACATCACTATTCTATATAGCTATGACCATAATGACGTCACTATTTTATATAGCTGTGACCATAATGACGTCACTATTCTATATAGCTGTGACCATAATGACGTTGCTATTCTATATAGCTATGACCATAATGATGTCACTATTCGATATAGCTATGACCATAATGACGTCACTATTCTATATAGCTGTGGCCATAATGACGTAATTATTCTATATAGCTATGGCCATAATGACGTCACTATGCTATATAGCTAAGGCCATAATGACATCACTATTCTATATAGCTATAAGCATAAAGACGTCACTATTCTCTATAGATTTGGACATAATGACGTCACTATTCTATATAGCTATAAGCACAATGACGTCACTATTCTAAATAGCTATGACCATAATGATGTCAACATTCTATATAGCTCTGACCATAATAACATCACTATTCTATATAGCTATGGCCATAATGACATCACTATTCTATATAACTACGACCATAATGATGTCACTATTCTATATAACTGTGACCATAATGATATCACTATTCTATATAGCTATGGCCATAATGACATCACTATCCTATATAGCTATGGCCATAATGACGTCACTATTCTATATAGCTATGGCCATAATGACATCACTATCCTATATAGCTATGGCCATAATGACGTTACTATTCTATATAGCTATGGCCATAATGACATCACTATCCTATATAGCTATGATCATAATGACATCACTATTCTATATAGCTATGGCCATAATGACGTCACTATTGTATATAGCTACTGCCATAATGACGTCACTATTCTATATAGCTACTGCCATAATGACATCACTATTCTATATAGCTATAAGCATAAAGACGTCACTATTATATATAGATTTGGCCATAATGACAGCACTATTCTATATAGCTACAAGCACAATGACGTCACCATTCTATATAGCTATAACCATCATTACGTCACTATTCTATATAGCTATAACCATAATGACGTCACTATTCTATATAGCTATAACCATTATGACGTCACTATTCTATATAGCTATAACCATAATGAAGTCACTATTCTATATAGCTATAACCAGCATGTCACTATTCAATATAGCTATGGCCATAATGACGTCACTATTCTATATAGCTAGGGCCATAATGACTTCACTATTCTATATACCTATGACCATAATGACGTCACTATTTTATATAGCTATAACCATAATCACGTCACTATTCTATATAGCATTGACCATAATGACGTCAATATTCAATATAGCTATGACCATAATGACATCACTATTCTATATAGCATTGACCATTATGAAGTCACTATTCTATAAAGCTATAACCATAATGACGTCACTATTCTATATAGCTATATCCATAATGACGTCACTATTCTATATAGCTATAACCAGGACGTCACTATTCTATATAGCTATGGCCTTAATGACATCACTATTCTATATAGCTATCACCATAATGACGTCACTATTCTATATAGCTGCCATAATGACATCACTAATCTATATAGCTATGGCCATAATGAAGTCGCTATTCTATATAGCTATAACCATAATGACGTCACTATTCTATTTAGCGATGGCCATAATGCCATCACTATTCTATATAGCTATGGCTATAATGACGTCACTATTCTATATAGCTATGACCATAATGACATCACTATTCTATTTAGCTATGACCATAATGACATCACTATTCTATATAGCTATGGCCATAATGACATCACTATCCTATATAGCTATGATCATAATGACATCACTATTCTATATAGCTATGGCCATAATGACGTCACTATTCTATATAGCTACTGCCATAATGACATCACTATTCTATATAGCTATAAGCATAAAGACGTCACTATTATATACAGATTTGGCCATAATGACAGCACTATTCTATATAGCTACAAGCACAATGACGTCACCATTCTATATAGCTATGACCATAATGACGTCACTATTTTATATAGTTATAACCATAATCACGTCACTATTCTATATAGCATTGACCATAATGACGTCACTATTCTATATAGCTATGACCATAATGACGTCACTATTCTATATAGCATTGACCATAATGAAGTCACTATTCTATAAAGCTATAACCATAATGACATCACTATGCTATATAGCTATAACCATAATGACAGCACTATTCTATATAGCTATGACGATAATGACGTCACTATTCTATATAAATATGACCATAATGACGTCACTATTCTATATAGCTATAACCATAAGGATTTCACTATTCTATATAGCTATGACCATAATAATATCACTATTCTATATAGCTATGGTCATAATGACGTCACTATTCTATATAGCTATAACCATAATGATGTCAATATTCTATATAGCTATGACCATAATGACGTCACTATTCTATATAGCTATAACCAGGACGTCACTATTCTATATAGCTATGACCATAATGAAGTCACTATTCTATATAGCTAGAACCATAATGACGTCACTATTCTATATAGCTATGACCATAATGATGTCACTATTCTATATAGCTACGGCCATCATGAAGTCACCATTCTATATAGCTATGCCCATAATCACGTCACTATTCTATATAGCATTGACCATAATGAAGTCACTATTCTATATAGCTATAACCGTAATGACGTCACTATTCTATATAGCTATGGCCATAATGACGTCACTATTCTATATAGCTATAACCATAATGACGTCACTATTCTATATAGCTATGGCCATAATGACGTCACTATTCTATATAGCTATAACCATAATGACGTCACTCTTCTATATAGCTATGGCCATAATGAAGTCGCTATTCTATATAGCTGTAACGATAATGATGTCACTATTCTATATAGCTATGGCCATAATGACGTTGCTATACAATATAGCTATGACCATAATGACATCACTATTCTATATAGCTATGACCATAATGACGTCACTATTTTATATAGCTGTGACCATAATGACGTCACTATTCTATATAGCTATAACCAGGACGTCACTATTCTATATAGCTATGACCATAATGAAGTCACTATTCTATATAGCTAGAACCATAATGACGTCACTATTCTATATAGCTATAACCATAATGACGTCACCATTCTATATAGCTATGGCCATAACAACGTCACTATTCTATATAGCTATGGCCATAATTACGTCACTATTCTATATAGCTCTGACCATAATGACATCACTATTCTATATAGCTATAACCATTATGACGTCACTATTCTATATAGCTATAACCATAATGACGTCACTATTCTATATAGCTATAACCAGCATGTCACTATTCAATATAGCTATAGCCATAATGACGTCACTATTCTATATAGCTATAACCATAATGACGTCACTATTCTATATAGCTGTGACCATAATGACATCACTATTCTATATAGCTCTAACCATAATGACGTCACTATTCTATTTAGCTATGGCCATAATGACTTAATTATTCTATATAGCTGTGACCATAATGACATCACTATTCTATATAGCTATGGCCATAATGACGTCGCTATTCTATATAGCACTAACCATAATGACGTCACTATTCTATATAGCTCTAACCATAATGACGTCACTATTCTATATAGCTCTAACCATAATGACGTCACTATTCTATAGAGCTATAACCATAATGACGCCACTACTCTATATAGCTATAACCATAATGACGTCACTATTCTATATAGCTATAACCATAATGACGTCACTATTCTATATAGCTATGGCCATAATGACGTCGCTATTCTATATAGCTCTAACCATAATGACGTCACTATTCTATATAGCTATAACCATAATGACGCCACTACTCTATATAGCTATAACCATAATGACGCCACTATTCTATATAGCTATAACCATAATTACGTCACTATTCTATATAGCTATAACCATAATGACGTCACTATTCTATATAGCTATGGCCATAATGACGTCACTATTCTATATAGCTATAACCATAATGACGTCACTCTTCTATATAGCTATGGCCATAATGAAGTCGCTATTCTATATAGCTGTAACGATAATGACGTCACTATTCTATATAGCTATGGCCATAATGACGTTGCTATACAATATAGCTATGACCATAATGACATCACTATTCTATATAGCTATGACCATAATGACGTCACTATTCTATATAGCTGTGACCATAATGACGTTGCTATTCTATATAGCTATGACCATAATGATGTCACTATTCGATATAGCTATGACCATAATGACGTCACTATTCTATATAGCTGTGGCCATAATGACGTAATTATTCTATATAGCTATGGCCATAATGACGTAATTATTCTATATAGCTATGGCCATAATGACGTCACTATGCTATATAGCTAAGGCCATAATGACATCACTATTCTATATAGCTATAAGCATAAAGACGTCACTATTCTATATAGATTTGGACATAATGACGTCACTATTCTATATAGCTCTAACACTTAATGACGTCACTATTCTATATAGCTCTAACCATAATGACGTCACTATTCTATATAGCTATAACCATAATGACGCCACTACTCTATATAGCTATAACCATAATGACGTCACTATTCTATATAGCTATAACCATAATGACGTCACTATTCTATATAGCTATGGCCATAATGACTTCGCTATTCTATATAGCTCTAACCATAATGACGTCACTATTCTATATAGCTATAACCATAATGACGCCACTACTCTATATAGCTATAACCATAATGACGCCACTATTCTATATAGCTATAACCATAATGACGTCACTATTCTATATAGCTATAACCATAATGACGTCACTATTCTATATAGCTATGGACATAATGACGTCACTATTCTATATAGCTATAACCATAATGACGTCACTCTTCTATATAGCTATGGCCATAATGAAGTCGCTATTCTATATAGCTGTAACGATAATGATGTCACTATTCTATATAGCTATGGCCATAATGACGTTGCTATACAATATAGCTATGACCATAATGACATCACTATTCTATATAGCTATGACCATAATGACGTCACTATTTTATATAGCTGTGACCATAATGACGTCACTATTCTATATAGCTGTGACCATAATGACGTTGCTATTCTATATAGCTATGACCATAATGATGTCACTATTCGATATAGCTATGACCATAATGACGTCACTATTCTATATAGCTGTGGCCATAATGACGTAATTATTCTATATAGCTATGGCCATAATGACGTCACTATGCTATATAGCTAAGGCCATAATGACATCACTATTCTATATAGCTATAAGCATAAAGACGTCACTATTCTCTATAGATTTGGACATAATGACGTCACTATTCTATATAGCTATAAGCACAATGACGTCACTATTCTAAATAGCTATGACCATAATGATGTCAACATTCTATATAGCTCTGACCATAATAACATCACTATTCTATATAGCTATGGCCATAATGACATCACTATTCTATATAACTACGACCATAATGATGTCACTATTCTATATAACTGTGACCATAATGATATCACTATTCTATATAGCTATGGCCATAATGACATCACTATCCTATATAGCTATGGCCATAATGACGTCACTATTCTATATAGCTATGGCCATAATGACATCACTATCCTATATAGCTATGGCCATAATGACGTCACTATTCTATATAGCTATGGCCATAATGACATCACTATCCTATATAGCTATGATCATAATGACATCACTATTCTATATAGCTATGGCCATAATGACGTCACTATTGTATATAGCTACTGCCATAATGACGTCACTATTCTATATAGCTACTGCCATAATGACATCACTATTCTATATAGCTATCAGCATAAAGACGTCACTATTATATATAGATTTGGCCATAATGACAGCACTATTCTATATAGCTACAAGCACAATGACGTCACCATTCTATATAGCTATAGCCATCATTACGTCACTATTCTATATAGCTATAACCATAATGACGTCACTATTCTATATAGCTATAACCATTATGACGTCACTATTCTATATAGCTATAACCATAATGAAGTCACTATTCTATATAGCTATAACCAGCATGTCACTATTCAATATAGCTATGGCCATAATGACGTCACTATTCTATATAGCTAGGGCCATAATGACTTCACTATTCTATATAGCTATGACCATAATGACGTCACTATTTTATATAGCTATAACCATAATCACGTCACTATTCTATATAGCATTGACCATAATGACGTCAATATTCTATATAGCTATGACCATAATGACATCACTATTCTATATAGCATTGACCATAATGAAGTCACTATTCTATAAAGCTATAACCATAATGACGTCACTATTCTATATAGCTATATCCATAATGACGTCACTATTCTATATAGCTATAACCAGGACGTCACTATTCTATATAGCTATGGCCTTAATGACATCACTATTCTATATAGCTATCACCATAATGACGTCACTATTCTATATAGCTGCCATAATGACATCACTAATCTATATAGCTATGACCATAATGAAGTCGCTATTCTATATAGCTATAACCATAATGACGTCACTATTCTATTTAGCGATGGCCATAATGCCATCACTATTCTATATAGCTATGGCCATAATGACGTCACTATTCTATATAGCTATGACCATAATGACATCACTATTCTATTTAGCTATGACCATAATGACATCACTATTCTATATAGCTATGGCCATAATGACATCACTATCCTATATAGCTATGATCATAATGACATCACTATTCTATATAGCTATGGCCATAATGACGTCACTATTCTATATAGCTACTGCCATAATGACATCACTATTCTATATAGCTATAAGCATAAAGACGTCACTATTATATACAGATTTGGCCATAATGACAGCACTATTCTATATAGCTACAAGCACAATGACGTCACCATTCTATATAGCTATGACCATAATGACGTCACTATTTTATATAGTTATAACCATAATCACGTCACTATTCTATATAGCATTGACCATAATGACGTCACTATTCTATATAGCTATGACCATAATGACGTCACTATTCTATATAGCATTGACCATAATGAAGTCACTATTCTATAAAGCTATAACCATAATGACATCACTATGCTATATAGCTATAACCATAATGACAGCACTATTCTATATAGCTATGACGATAATGACGTCACTATTCTATATAAATATGACCATAATGACGTCACTATTCTATATAGCTATAACCATAAGGATTTCACTATTCTATATAGCTATGACCATAATAATATCACTATTCTATATAGCTATGGTCATAATGACGTCACTATTCTATATAGCTATAACCATAATGATGTCAATATTCTATATAGCCATGACCATAATGACGTCACTATTCTATATAGCTATAACCAGGACGTCACTATTCTATATAGCTATGACCATAATGAAGTCACTATTCTATATAGCTAGAACCATAATGACGTCACTATTCTATATAGCTATGACCATAATGATGTCACTATTCTATATAGCTACGGCCATCATGAAGTCACCATTCTATATAGCTATGCCCATAATCACGTCACTATTCTATATAGCATTGACCATAATGAAGTCACTATTCTATATAGCTATAACCATAATGACGTCACTATTCTATATAGCTATGGCCATAATGACGTCACTATTCTATATAGCTATAACCATAATGACGTCACTATTCTATATAGCTATGGCCATAATGACGTCACTATTCTATATAGCTCTAACCATAATGACGTCACTATTCTATATAGCTATAACCATCATTACGTCACTATTCTATATAGCTATGACCATAATGAAGTCACTATTCTATATAGCTAGAACCATAATGACGTCACTATTCTATATAGCTATGACCATAATGATGTCACTATTCTATATAGCTACGGCCATCATGAAGTCACCATTCTATATAGCTATGCCCATAATCACGTCACTATTCTATATAGCATTGACCATAATGAAGTCACTATTCTATATAGCTATAACCATAATGACGTCACTATTCTATATAGCTATGGCCATAATGACGTCACTATTCTATATAGCTTTAACCATAATGACGTCACTATTCTATATAGCTATGGCCATAATGATGTCACTATTCTATATAGCTCTAACCATAATGACGTCACTATTCTATATAGCTATAACCATCATTACGTCACTATTCTATATAGCTATAACCATCATTACGTCACTATTCTATATATCTATAACCAAAATGACATCACTATTCTATATAGCTATAAGCACAATGACATCACTATTCTAAATAGCTATAACCAAAATGACGTCACTATTCTATATAGATATAACCATAATAATATCACTATTCTATAAAGCTATGACCATAATGACGTCACTATTCTATATAGCTATAACCATCATTACGTCACTATTCTATATATCTATAACCAAAATGACATCACTATTCTATATAGCTATAAGCACAATTACATCACTATTCTATATAGCTATAAGCACAATTACATCACTATTCTATATAGTAACAAAAGAAATTCCAACTGTGAGGATGGGTCCGAAACTCGGAACCGTCTCACTGGTGGAGATACACCTTTATGGACACTGCAGGGGTGTCCTGGGGCTTAACCCCTACTCAATATAGGAAAAACTAAATACTCAGAAGGTTGGAATAATCCAAACTGGCTGAGTATAGTACTGGAAATTAATTAAGTATATTAGATACTCAAATCAGTGTAATTAGTAGTTAAATAACTTAGAAATAGAGCAAAATAATGACAAAAGTGAAAAAAGTGTAATCTAACCTTAGTGGCTCACCTCAAAGAAACCCAATAGTACCCTGTTACCTGCTTGGCTCAAAAATCACAACTGACTAGAGACTTTATTAAACAGTGCATTGGTCAAGTCTAGTAGCTCTGAGCGTATAAGGTAGGTAAACGTAATTTAACTGACATGAGTGTCTGGGAAATGGTCACTGAGCGAAGCCCGAATGGTTTTGGGAGTGCCGTGTGGCTAGTGATGACGCTAGTGTGATTAGTAGCCTGTAATTGCACATACTAAAACACAATGGTCAACCATATCATAAAACCCAACAGGCATAGTGGGACTGCATGTAGCTGCTACTTTGTAGAATAGGCGTCTAGCAGCTGTAAGGGATTAATTGTCCCTTTAAAGATAGTGCTAAATGACTGTAACACTAGATATATAGTAGTTACATACAATAGTTACAAGGAGACATGCATTATACATAATAGAGGTTCCAGGTTTATAGTCAAAGGGAATAACCCCTAGCAGATAAAATATTGCGACCAATTGAGAGGTGAAAAACAGAAATTAGAGTGACTCTATGTGCAGAACCATACTTAGGGTGTTGGTTACCTGCACATAGTAATAGATAGCCCTAGTGAAGAAAAAAGAAGAGGGAATAGGAGCCCGACGCGCGTTTCGGTGCTTACTGTGATGCACCTTTGTCAGGGGCTGACTGGAGACTGATTTCCAGTCTCCTTTTAAATGTATTCAGGTAACAGCATCTTGGAGTCTGTCCAATCAGAAAGCCGATATCGTGCGCATTCTGGCGCCAACATTTCCACGTGTTCATTATGCAAATATGCTGAACAGTGCAAACCAATCATATTGCTTGTGCTGTGACGTCTCTCACAGTGCAAATTAACCCTCTGAGTGCCGAGGTCTTAGTACCCGTGTGTGAAAATGTAATGAGATAGAGAAGTAACTGTAGATGCTTAAAAGGACATGGCTACAGTAAATGATACAAATGTATCTGGGTAGCGCTCTTTGTGATGGTCACCTATTTATTTTGATCCTCTACACCAACACATTGCCATATCATACATGATGCTAGCTGAGAAGATAGTATACATCGATATTGCCCTAGCGGATGACACTTAACCGAGATGAGCTAGTCATACTAATTCCATGTTAACACACACTTAACTTTACTAGCGTTCTACCACCTAGCCCAGTAATCCCCTCTAATAGGTACCAAGACCAAGGGGACTATGTGACACGAAAGTGATGTTTTGACTGAAAGTACTTGAGAGCAATAGCAGATCGTAGCCATTTGACTTTATGGCACTGAAAGGGTTGAGTCCATCTCTGTCATCTTTTTACTGACCACGTACTATTCACTACAAATTACAACTAAGAAGTGATACATATCACTCCTATAGATTATATTTCTTATTAGGAAGCGCCCATACTACCATACATCTGTAGATCTTAAATCTATACTATTATCTTCCAGCCGTGAATCCACCAGTCACATCCCTTTTAGGGATGGCTTATAGCTTCCAGTTAAGCCGAGATCCAACGTGTGTTTCATCATTTGATACATTTGTATCGTTTACTGTAGCCATGTCCTTTTAAGCATCTACAGTTACTTCTCTATCTCATTACGTTTTCACACACGGGTACTAAGACCTCGGCACTCAGAGGGTTAATTTGCACTGTGAGAGACGTCACAGCACAAGCAATATGATTGGTGGGCACTGTTCAGCATATTAGCATAATGAACACGTGGAAATGTTGGCGCCAGAATGTGCACGATATCGGCTTGGCGCCAGAATGTGCACGATATCGGCTTTCTGATTGGACAGACTCCAAGATGCTGTTACCTGAATACATTTAAAAGGAGACTGGAAATCAGTCTCCAGTCAGCCCCTGACGAAGGTGCATCACAGTAAGCACCGAAACGCGCGTCGGGCTCCTATTCCCTCTTCTTTTTTCTTCACTAGGGCTATCTATTACTATGTGCAGGTAACCAACACCCTAAGTATGGTTCTGCACATAGAGTCACTCTAATTTCTGTTTTTCACCTCTCAATTGGTCACAATATTTTATCTGCTAGGGGTTATTCCCTTTGACTATAAACCTGGGACCTCTATAATTGTAACTATTGTATGTAACTACTATATATCTAGTGTTACAGTCATTTAGCACTATCTTTAAAGGGACACAATTAATCCCTTACAGCTGCTAGACGCCTATTCTACAAGGTAGCAGCTACATGCAGTCCCACTATGCCTGTTGGGTTTTATGATATGGTTGACCATTGTGTTTTAGTATGTGCAATTACAGGCTACTAATCACACTAGCGTCATCACTAGCCACACAGCACTCCCAAAACCATTCGGGCTTCGCTCAGTGACCATTTCCCAGACACTCATGTCAGTTAAATGACGTTTACCTACCTTATACGCTCAGAGCTACTAGACTTGACCAATGCACTGTTTAATAAAGTCTCTAGTCAGTTGCGATTTTTTAGCCAAGCAGGTAAGAGGGTACTACTGGGTTTCTTTGAGGTGAGCCACTAAGGCTAGATTACACTTTTTTCATTGGATTATTCCAACCTTCTGAGTATTTTGTTTTTACTATTCATAATGACGTTGCTATTCTATATAGCTATTGCCATAATGACATCACTATTCTATATAGCTATAAGCACAATGACTTTACTATTCTATATAGCTTTGACCATAATGATATCACTATTCTATATAGCTACGGCCATAATGATGTCACTATTCTATATAGCTATGGCCATAATGACGTCACTATTCTATATAGCTATAACCACAATGACCTCACTATTCTATATAGCTATAACCATAATGACCTCACTATTCTATATAGCTATGGCCATAATGACGTCACTATTCCATATAGCTATAAACATAATGACATCACTATTCTATATAGCTATAACCATAATGACGTTGCTATTCTATATAGCTATAACCATAATGACGTCACTATTCTATATAGCTATGACCATAATGATGTCACTATTCTAAATAGCTCCGGCCATAATGATGTCACTATTCTATATAGCTATAACCATAACGACGTCACTATTCTATATAGCTATAACCATAATGACCTCACTATTCCATATAGCTATGGCCATAATGACGTCACTATTCTATATAGCTATAAACATAATGACATCACTATAAAATACACAACACTCGAGCGCTTTATATATAAAGACCCTATAGGGGCAACAATAGAGCTATTTATAGGTTATGTAAATTCCCAAATATTTCATAGATACTAGCTACCACACTTCAAAGTGATTCCTTCACCACATACAGCATATTCAAAGTATAGTATTAAGAAGTGGAGCGATATCAAGCAACAATAACCCCCTCTCCCACATGCACCAGAGCTTTTAAGAGGGGAAAAATACTTATATTTCTCACTGGATGGTATTCCAATTCATACTCAGCATGCAAGAGAAAAATAATAAGATCATAGAACAGATCTGTATACAGGGAGTGCAGAATTATTAGGCAAGTTGTATTTTTGAGGATTAATTTTATTATTGAACAACAACCATGTTCTCAATGAACCCAAAAAACTCATTAATATCAAAGCTGAATATTTTTGGAAGTAGTTTTTAGTTTGTGTTTAGTTATAGCTATTTTAGGGGGATATCTGTGTGTGCAGGTGACAATTACTGTGCATAATTATTAGGCAACTTAACAAAAAACAAATATCTACCCATTTCAATTATTTATTTTTACCAGTGAAACCAATATAACATCTCAACATTCACAAATATACATTTCTGACATTCAAAAACATAACAAAAACAAATCAGTGACCAATATAGCCACCTTTCTTTGCAAGGACACTCAAAAGCCTGCCATCCATGGATTCTGTCAGTGTTTTGATCTGTTCACCATCAACATTGCGTGCAGCAGCAACCACAGCCTCCCAGACACTGTTCAGAGAGGTGTACTGTTTTCCCTCCTTGTAAATCTCACATTTGATGATGGAACACAGGTTCTCAATGGGGTTCAGATCAGGTGAACAAGGAGGCCATGTCATTAGATTTTCTTATTTTATACCCTTTCTTGCCAGCCACGCTGTGGAGTACTTGGACGCGTGTGATGGAGCATTGCCCTGCATGAAAATCATGTTTCCTGAAGGATGCAGACTTCTTCCTGTACCACTGCTTGAAGAAGGTGTCTTCCAGAAACTGGCAGTAGGACTGGGAGTTGAGCTTGACTCCATCCTCAACCCGAAAAGGCCCCACAAGCTCATCTTTGATGATACCAGCCCAAACCAGTACTCCACCTCCACCTTGCTGGCGTCTGAGTCGGACTGGAGCTCTATGCCCTTTACCAATCCATCCATCTGGCCCATCAAGACTCACTCTCATTTCATCAGTCCATAAAACCTTAGAAAAATCAGTCTTGAGATATTTCTTGGCCCAGTCTTGACGTTTCAGCTTGTGTGTCTTGTTCAGTGGTGGTCGTCTTTCAGCCTTTCTTACCTTGGCCATGTCTCTGAGTATTGCACACCTTGTGCTTTTGGACACTCCAGTGATGTTGCAGCTCTGAAATATGGCCAAACTGGTGGCAAGTGGCATCTTGGCAGCTGCACGCTTGACTTTTCTCAGTTCATGGGCAGTTATTTTGCGCCTTGGTTTCTCCACACGCTTCTTGCGACCCTGTTGACTATTTTGAATGAAACATTTGATTGTTCGATGATCACGCTTCAGAAGCTTTGCAATTTTAAGAGTGCTGCATCCCTCTGCAAGATATCTCACTATTTTTGACTTTTCTGGGCCTGTCAAGTCCTTCTTTTGACCCATTTTGCCAAAGGAAAGGAAGTTGCCTAATAATTATGCACACCTGATATAGGGTGTTGATGTCATTAGACCACACCCCTTCTCATTACAGAGATGCACATCACCTAATATGCTTAATTGGTAGTAGGCTTTCGAGCCTATACAGCTTGGAGTAAGACAACATGCATAAAGAGGATGATGTGGTCAAAATACTCATTTGCCTAATAATTCTGCACTGCCTGTAGATTACTTGGCACTTCTTAAATAGTGCTAAATATCACATGCAATTACTTGATCAGCTGGGTATTAAACAATTTATTACCAATATGTAACTGTGGCGGAACCAGCCCCGCCACTTGTGCCTGGAGAGGATTGCATGCCAGCCTCTTGCCCTGCGATTTGCCCTGTGATGTATTGCCCTTCTAGGAACTGATTTGGGCATGTTGTATTTTATTATGCTGCTACTGGCCCTTTAAGAACCATCTGGGAACATACTGTGGAGTTACTGGGTGGCCACCATTTCATGTATCAGAGGCACGTGGTGAGAACAATGGATGAAGCACATGGTGAGAACAATGGATGGTGGCCATTTTAACTCACAGACACTGTTTTGACTTTTCTACACGGTGCGATCTCGCTGGTATTTGGTGCACAAAGACATTGTGCAGTAGTTTTAAACTACAGAACAGAGGACACATTTAACAGTTATTATTTTTCATATAGCCTGTATATGTTCTGCAGAATCTGCATTAAACCGTATCTTCCAAACTACTGAACGGATCTGGGTGAATTTTGGATAGTGGTTCACCCAGATCCCCCGGTTCCGAGGATATATTTTGTATGGGGTTATTGCATGTTTTAGGGGTCCCTGTGATATGTTTTATAAAACTGTATTTCTCTGCCTGTGATAATTATATTACCCATTGTGTTCAGTAATCATATCACAGGCAGAGGGGAGGATTTTGTGTGGGAGTGTCTGTGTGTATTGTACGGATTGATTGGTTGTATTTCAAAACCCTGTGGGCAGTACTATGTTTGTGGATTGTGAATAAAAGAGGCTGCATGTGCCAGTACAGTCATTTCTGCTTGACCTCAAAACGAAGTGTCGTCTCGTTATTGGGGGAATTGGATTGTATGCTGATTGCCAGGAGTGTAAGCTGATTGTATGCTTTTCCTGTTCAGCTGTTTACAGCATTCATATGCTTGAGAGCATTCGTATGCCAGGTGATCCGTTACAGTAACAATATCAAATATAAAAACAAACTATAAAAACAAATTAATTTATAAAAACACAAGCATAAAGCATGTCACTGCTTAGTTTACAAACATAAAGCAGGTCACTGCTTACTAGATGGGATGATGAGTAAAACGGTATATGTTCCCGTTACCCACAACCAGGCTTTCCCACACTGGGAAATGTCTCCTATGTGAAAGGGTCAGTGGAGTTCCTTTGTTGCAGTCCGGGTAGCATGCGCGTTTTCAGCTGCTGCTATTTCAAAAGTACCGGCTTGTTGACAGGCTCCGCCCCCTTCTCGATGTGCTTCTGTGTCTACGCGTTTCTCCGTTCACAGGCTGCTTCATCAGGACATAATATGCCAAGTTCCTTCCCACTCTCAGAAAGTTTTTATGTGGCAGGTCCTGCATGTAATTGGTGCATTCTAACCTACTTCATTTGCATATGTGGGACGTCCAGAGAACGTCCGGATCGGCAGACTCATTGTATATACAATCAATGACTGCTTCACCTTCGCTCAAAACTGACATCTCACACTTGCAGCAGCAATATATGTCGGTCAGTCCAAGAGGGTGTCACAGCTGGTCCCCTCGATCAAGGGTCAAATCCAGCCGTTCAAGGTGAGAATGTTGTGCTTCATCTGCTTTTATCACAAGATTATCAGAGGAGCTCCCTCAGCCTGCGTCCTGCTCGCTTGGCGGTCAGGCCCTGCCCCCATTGATTTTTTTTTTTAATGTTATTTTGGTGTTCCAAAATTCTCTCTATAAGTTTTCTACACGTTCTTCCCACGTACTGTTTCCTGCATGGGCATTGTAACATATACACAACATTTGTGGTGTTGCAATTAATATTAGACTTAACTTTACATTTTTCTTTGGTGGTTGAACTGATAAATTCTTTCTTTTGTATATATCTTTGATTTCTACAGCCTTTGCAAGAATTACATGGATTGAAGCCATGAATGTTTAGTGTTGTACCCCTCTTTGAAATTAGTGCATATCTTGGTGCTAGTATATTTTTCACATTTTTAGATTTTTTTTAAATAATAGGTGCCTTTTTGGAAGTACTTTACCTAATATGGGGTCCTTACATAAGATGTCCCTATGTCTATTTAAAATCTTTTTTTATTTTCCAATGCTGTGTATTGTATTGCGTGATGAAAGAAATACTAGGATCTTTTTGGAAGCTTTTTAGGGGCTTGGGTGTCATTAGATCTTTTCTATTCATTTTTTCCAATTTATCGAATTTCTTTTTCAAGTAATGTTGGTTCATATTTTTTTATTAACCAACAAAGGTATGTGAGCGCTCCTAATACAATATGACCACTAAAAATTATATGCTCCAAAGCAACAGCTGTTGAGTAAATGAAAATGTAAATATACACAAATATTTATTGAACAAGTATCAACAATGAAATAAATAAAATGTGGATACAATAATAAAAAATGTATCACTACATAAATATGTCCAGGTCAGAAATCAATGATACACAGTGTGGGGCCCCCAACACTGATACAAAAATGTGTATCAATAGAAAACCAAAAAACTGTGCATATCACAATTAAAAATGTCAAATATAAAAGAAATGAATATCAGAACCCAGACCATATAACATCCCTGGGGGAGGGAGCTCTTAACAACCAGGTATAGGTCGAGGGTGCCGCTGTGAATAATCTCCCAGAGTTAAAAACTCTGGGAGTAAGTCAAAGCAACTTACCCTAATCACCCGACCTTCGTGTGAGGTTAGAGGAGCACGCCAACTCCCTACCACGAGATAGAATGTGTACGAGGATCTGAGCACAACAGCTGCCGAAAATCGCTCCCAGACCGTAGATCAAAACCGGGTAGTGAATACAGAGGAGATGGAAAACAGATCGTCTACGCGTTTCGTCCCCTTTGGTGGACTTTCTCAAGACAAAGCTCTGTTGTCCACAAACTGGGTATAGATACCCTACAAATAAAGGAGTGGTCATACATTATAAATTAAAAATTAAAATAACAATGAATTTATAAAAGGCAGATCGCCTAAGGAGTGCATTAAGATACAAACACAAAATATAATCATACTAAAAAATAAAAGAACTTATAATAAAAAAATGTGAAATAAATCTCCATCATCTGATAAATGATATAACTCTCTCTATTTAATGATCATGTTGAGAGGTATAACATGTAGAATCAAGACTGCATGCGACAAACACATTATCTACATATAATTCTTCTCTTTGTTGAGTTAAGAGTACTCATATGATACAATTCTTTATATCTCTATTATAAATATATACAACTATATATATATATATATATATATATATATATATATATATATATATATATATATATATATATATATATATATATATAACCCTTCATATAAACCCAACAATAATCAGAGCATGGAGGATTTTTGTAGGTAGGAAAGAAACCTCAATACTCATAATAAATGAAATAAATATAGCATATATTAAGCTGTGGGGCATAAGGTAACACATAAATCTTGTAGATAATCAATATGTTGCATACAACTTGTAAGAAATCTTCAAATCCCACATTCAAACCTCATGTTCATTGAGTATAGTTTGAGCAATAAAAATACTGTCCAACTGGACAGGGCACAATAGAATGAGGCCGAGAGAAAAGCAGGTAAAATCATGTAACTATAAATATATTAATGAACCCTCATATCCTTATGGGTCCCTCCCCACTATTGAAATAAACCAAAAAATGAACATGACTTGGAAAAAAAAAAAAAAAAACTAGTAGGTGAATTAAACAATATGCTCCAAATCCTCATTTAACTATAAATATATTAAGTTAAGGGTATATTAAGGGTTAAGTGTATTAAGTCGGAAAATCCACCGAGTTTCCACTACAATAAGGGCTGATTTTCTATTATATATCTTCTCTGGAATGTGTTCAATACCCATGACTGATATGTGGATTGGGTTACTCTCATGGACTAATTGGAAATGTCTAGCTACCGGTGATTTCCTATCCTGGTTAATAATTGCTAATCTATGTTCTCTAAACCTAGTTTTCAATGACCTAGAGGTCTGGCCAACATATAATAGTCCGCAAGAACACTTCAGTAAATAGACAACATATGTGGTGTTACAGGTAATCCTTGAAGATACTTGGAAAGTCTCTTTATTCGAAGATGACAACAAATCCGAACTTCCATGGCATAGGAACTGGCATGTTAAACATCGCGTCGAGCCACATTTAAAATTCCCTACTCCAGAGGGTACCAATGTATTATAGGATTCTACTGAGGCAAGTTTAGATGGAGCCAATAAATTCTTTAGATTTCTATTTTTCCTAAAAGTAACTCTAGGTGACACAGCAATACTGAATTTCAGCCAAGGATCCAATAATACAATGGACCAATGCTTGCATAAAATGGAGATATTAATACATGCCACGTGTCCTTAATATATGAGGGAAGGTTAACCATAATTTTCTGAAAATTTATATCTACCCATTTTGACAAGGGTGCTGTAAGAGAGCCAATCGATGAAATGATCGGTCTACCCGGTGGGTTAGTAAGGGACGTGTGGATCTTCGGGAGGAAGTCAAATATAGGTATATTACCTCCACTAGAAAGAAGAAAGCCTTTTTTCTGATTGATCAATCACCCCTAAGTCAAACATCCTATTCACCCAGGTTTCATTAGAAAATTGACCCTCACCAGATCTTTTAATATCAAAGAGGCGAATAGTATAAATGAATGTCCCGGATTTTTGAATGACCCACAAGACAGAATCCTACTTAAGAATCTGATAGCTCTCCTCAATGAACAAACAGAGCCTGGGATCACAATTGATGCCTTAGAGGTTATAGACGCCAGCATAAGTACAGGCCTTAAAACACCTTCTACCTATTATCCTGTAGCAGATAAAGAAGGGTTTCTACCTATTTTCTATGAACTGGTGCTGAAAGACTTTAGATCCTTAGTCGCCAGTCTAACTGTGAAACAAAGAAATCGAAGGTTAGAACATAACCTCACGAATATGGAAATGGCAGCATTGAAAAATCTTAAGAACGATCATAACATCGTCATTAAGGGTGCAGATAAGGGAGGAGGGATTGCACTCCTTGATAGGGAGGACTATCTCAAGGAAACATATCGGATTTTGGAAGATTTGAACTATTATAAAACCCTTACATTCAATCCCACAGTTCAATTCACCAGGGACCTAAAAACCTGGGTGAATAGGATGTTTGACTTAGGGGTGATTGATAAATCAGAAAAAGGCTTTCTTCTTTCTAGTGGAGGTAATATACCTATATTTTACTTCCTCCTGAAGATCCACAAGTCCCTTACTAACCCACCGGGTAGACCGATCATTTCATCGATTGGCTCTCTTACAGCACCCTTGTCAAAATGGGTAGACATTCATCTTCAGAAAATTATGGTTAACCTTCCCTCATATATTAAGGACACGGGGCATGTATTATCTCTGATGCAGGAGATTATCTGGCAGGAGAATTATTGTTGGCTGACTGTGGATGTGGCATAATTTGGGCTTGAAAGCTATCAAAATTTTCTCTCGGAGGATCCTCTCCTCCCCCCATGTCAAGCTGAAGCAATTTTGGAAAGTATATATTTTATTTTAACCCATAATTATTTTTATTTTAATGGGCAGTTCTACCTGCAGACAAAAGGTATAGCAATGGGGGCGAGTTTTGCCCCTGCATATGCTAATATCTTCATGGATCTTTGGGAATCCACTCATGTACTAAACCATCCTGTATGGAGAGAACATCTTATATTCCATAAAAGATTAATTGACGACATCTTAATCATTTGGAAAGGTGATCCTGACGATACTGACAATTTTGTCCAATATATCAATAACAACGAATGGGGATTATCCTTTACAAGTAGTAAGAAAAAGACATCAATTGAATTCTTGGATTTGGTTTTATGTGGGAAACCTGGACATGTTCTTACTAAAACCTTCAAGAAACCGGTGGATGTCAATGGCTTTCTACATTCTACGAGTGGTCACCATCCTACATGGATTAACAATATCCCGTTTGGTCAGTTTATTAGACTACGTCGCAATTGTTCTCTTTTAGAGGACTTTGAAGGAGAGTCTTTGGAACTATGTCAACGATTTCTGGATAAAGATTATGACCCGAGCATCATCCGCCAGGCACACCAAAAGGCGAGAAACATTACTAGAAGCTCACTCATAGATCCCTATATTGATCAAGAGTCTCCAGATACACCATCCTTGTCATCGGTTAAGCATATGGAGGTGTTATCTCTTTTGGAACATCATATTCCTAAAAGAATGAAATATTCCCGAAACCAATTCAATTCCGTACCAGGGATGTTTCTCACAATAAAAGTCCCATATTTACCACGACTTTCAATAGGGCCTATGATCAGATTATCTCCATTTTATGCAAGCATTGGTCCATTGTATTATTGGATCCTTGGCTGAAATTCAGTATTGCTGAGTCACCTAGAGTTACTTTTAGGAAAAATAGAAATCTAAAGAATGTATTGGCTCCATCTAAACTTGCCTCAGTAGAATCCTATAATACATTGGTACCCTCTGGAGTAGGGAATTTTAAATGTGGCTTGACGCGATGTTTAACATGCCAATTCCTATGCCATGGAAGTTCGGATTTTTTGTCATCTTCGAATAAAGAGACTTTCCAAGTATCTTCAAGGATTACCTGTAACACCACATATGTTGTCTATTTACTGAAGTGTTCTTGCGGACTATTATATGTTGGCCAGACCTCTAGGTCATTGAAAACTAGGTTTAGAGAACATAGATTAGCAATTATTAACCAGGATAGGAAATCACCGGTAGCTAGACATTTCCAATTAGTCCATGAGAGTAACCCAATCCACATATCAGTCATGGGTATTGAACACATTCCAGAGAAGATATATAATAGAAAATCAGCCCTTATTGTAGCGGAAACTAGGTGGATGAGCTATACTCAATGAACATAAGGTTTGAATGGGGGATTTGAAGATTTCTTACAAGTTGTATGCAACATATTGATTATCTACAAGATTTGTGTGTTACCTTATGCCCCACAGCTTAATACATGCTATATTTATTTCATTTATTATGAGTATTGAGGTTTCTTTCCTACCTACAAAAACCCTCCGTGCTCTGATTATTGTTGGGTTTATATGAAGGGTTATATATATATATGTACTCATATGATACAATTCTTTATATCTCTATACATATAAATATATACAACTATATATATATATATATATATATATATATATATATATATATATATATATAGTTGTATATATTTATATGTATAGAGATATAAAGAATTGTATCATATGAGTACTCTTAACCCAAGAAAGAGAAGAAATATATGTAGATAATGTGTTTGTCGCATGCAGTCTTGATTCTACATGTTATACCTCTCAACATGATCATTAAATAGAGAGAGTTATATCATTTATCAGATGATGGTGATTTATTTCACATTTTTTTATTATAAGTTCTTTTATTTTTTAGTATGATTATATTTTGTGTTTGTATCTTAATGCACTCCTTAGGCGATCTGCCTTTTATAAATTCATTGTTATTTTAATTTTTAATTTATAATGTATGACCACTCCTTTATTTGTAGGGTATCTATACCCAGTTTGTGGACAACAGAGCTTTGTCTTGAGAAAGTCCACCAAAGGGGACGAAACGCGTAGACGATCTGTTTTCCATCTCCTCTGTATTCACTACCCGGTTTTGATCTACGGTCTGGGAGCGATTTTCGGCAGCTGTTGTGCTCAGATCCTCGTACACATTCTATCTCGTGGTAGGGAGTTGGCGTGCTCCTCTAACCTCACACGAAGGTCGGGTGATTAGGGTAAGTTGCTTTGACTTACTCCCAGAGATTATTCACAGCGGCACCCTCGACCTATACCTGGTTGTTTGGCGGGTTTAAGAGCTCCCTCCCCCAGGGATGTTATATGGTCTGGGCTCTGATATTCATTTATTTTATATTTGACATTTTTAATTGTGATATGCACAGTTTTTTGGTTTTCTATTGATACACATTTTTGTATTAGTGTTGGGGGCCCCACACTGTGTATCATTGATTTCTGACATGGACATATTTATGTAGTGATACATTTTTTATTATTGTATCCACATTTTATTTATTTCATTGTTGATACTTGTTCAATAAATATTTGTGTATATTTACATTTTCATTTACTCAACAGCTGTTGCTTTGGAGCATATAATTTTTAGTGGTCATATTGTATTTGGAGCGCTCACATACCTTTGTTGGTTTATATTTTATTTAGTTACTTAGTCGCTCCCCTGTATGTGACGCAGCCCTTTCATTGTTATTTTTCTTTTTTGCACAGTTATTGTGTACTCTTATTCCGTTTTCTTTGATTCTAAAGTTTTTTGGTCATATTTTTTTATTATAAATTTGTTTTTCAGATGTTTAGCCTGTTCCTTATAATATGCATCCCTTGTGCAGTTTCTTCTGATTCGTGTTAACTGACCTCTTGGGATAGTTTCCAACCATTTTTCGTGGTGGCAACTTTTTCGATGAATATAGCTGTTACCTTCGGTTTTTTTTTAAATGGCATTTAGTGTGAATTGTTTCATTTTCAACAAAAAACAAACATCTAGAAAATGTATAGTTATAGGATCTATCTCATAGGTAAATTTCAGACCATAATCATTTTCATTTATATAGCCAAGGAAATATTGTAATTCATCTCGTGGCCCCTGCCAGATCATTAAAACATCGGCAATAAAACGTTTCCATAGGACCAGGTTCGGTGCCCAGCTATGCCCACTCCATATGTGGTTTGCATAGCTGGGGGCGAACCTGGTCCCCATTGCTGTACCTGTTATCTGAAGGTAGAATGAATTATCAAATAAAAAATAATTGTGTTTTAGGATATAGTGTATGCTTTCAAGTATAACATGATTCAGATGGAATCTCTTTATCTCTCTCCACGATCCGTTCAACTGCAGTTAAACCCTTATTATGTTTAATGATCGTGTATAACGGGGCAAAATCTATAGTTACCCAGAGGAAATCTCGTTTCCAATTTATATCCTCCACAATTCTCAATATATGTGAAGTGTCTTTGATATATGAGGGAGCTTCCTGGGTGTATTTTTGAAGGTTATGGTCTACAAACTCCGACAAATGGGCAGATACAGAATTGATACATCTGATTATTGGCCTTCCTTGGGGGGTTATTGGGTTTTTATGTGATTTAGGCAAAAAATAGAAAATAGGGAATATGGGAAAGTTTTTGAATAAGTATTCCTGATTATTTTTGGAAATTAAATCTTCTTCATATGCTTGACCAAGCAAGGATTCAAGGATTTGTTGGATCCCCAGTGAGTTTTATATAAGTATTTTCAGCACCCAATGTATTATGTGCTTCATTTATATAATATTCTTTTGTCATAATGACTATTGCCCCCCCCCCCCCCCTTGTCGGCTTCTTTAATAACTATGTTATCCATTTTTGTAGTTTAACTATGCTAGCTGCTTCCTCCTTGCTCATATTATATTTGTTTCCCTGTGATATTTTCTCTTGTTCTAATTTTTCTAGGTCATGGCACACCATATTATTAAAGGTTTCCAGGAAAGGACCTCTATCCCCTACTGGATAGAATTTTATTTTGAATTGATTTTTATTAGTTGTTTCATTTAATGTCATTTGTGTATCTAGGGGTATCATTTCCTCCATTTCTTTTTTCAGAAATAATCTTTTTACTGTCATTTTGCGGACATATTTTTGCAAATCTATATACGTGTTGAAGGAAATCATTTGCTGGTTTGGAGCAAATTTTAGCCCCTTATTAAGGACCTTTAAATCATTAATAGTTAATTTAATATCTGTTAAATTAAAAATTCCATATTGTCTCTCTAATGTATTTTTCTCAGGAAGTCCTCTCTCCGAGGATCTTCCTCTGTTCTCTCTCTCTTGGGTGGGGTTAATTGATTGTCTAGTGAAGTTTCTTGTAAATTGTGTCGTGGTTTGAAAAATTGAGTTATTCTCCCCTCTTTGTATTTGTGTTCCTTGCCTAAAAAAAGTTCATCTCTATCTCTTAATTGATCTGTGCTCGTGCTAGCAACCTGTGCGTAAGATCTTTTAGGTGGTCAATTGTAACGGTTGGGTGAAATAGACTCCCTTCTTTCCCTCTGTTTAAATTGACTAGGTTGTGATTTAAACAAATTTTGGTACTTGCTTAGGGGAGAGTACTTTCGTTTAGTTGTGGGTGAATTGCGTGTATAACTGTTTGAAGTATTTATATTACGGACAGGTGAATTACGTGTGTAACTTGTTGAAGTGTTCCTGTTGCGGACAGGTGTATTTCGTGTATAACTACTCAAAGTATTTCTATTGCGGATAGGCGAGACGTTCCTCCTTTTAAATTTATTCATGTGTTTCCTCGGGATTCCTTATATCTCTTCTTTAATAAGTATTCCGTGTATGTCTATTTTTACTTTTATTCAGTGTGGAGAAGGTATTATAAGTCTTATCCCTTTTATCTCTTTTCATTTTATCATTTTTTGTTTCTGCAATCTTTTCTTCTAATTTATTAATTGTTAGACAAATATATTTTTCTTTTTCTTTATATTTAATGGAGTCTTGGTTGAGAATCCCTTCTCATTCTAGTGTTCTTATATCAATTTCTATTTGATCTCTGTTTTCTTTTTCAAATCCAATTACTAATTTCACAAGATTTTGTGAACATGTTTCTAGAATCTGATCCCATTTCTTTAAGAAATCCTCATTATCTGTACCGCATGCAGGAATTTTCTCCACCCTCAATCCCCTGGGGATTAACCTTTCCTTGAGATAACTTTCAAGGTAGCATACTTCCCACCACTTCCTTGTTTATTTGATCATTAAACGTTCTAATTTAGTGAAATCAAAATTATCTGTGTCTCTGATTGAAACATCTACCATATATGTACTCATCAACATGCATTCTCTTAGCACATATACCACTAAGATGTGACATAGGGGTAATTTAAACTAAGATATAATTTCATTATTTGTATTTTTAATTTATATACATGAGAACATATATGCGCTTAAATTACCATTCAGAGTTCTGTTAGCAATCATTTTGTCCCATGTATATAAGTTTAGTATATATACTATCCAGAGTTTTTTAATTACCCTCTTCCCCCTCCCCCCCCCTCTCCTTTGCCCCTTTTCTATCTTACATGCATATCGAGACAAAGAAATGTGATCTACAAAGATTAACATTTCCGGGTTTTAATTTGGAACGCATAATGGAACGTACGAACTTCTGGATGCCCGTGATGGAACGCACGTTTGGAACGCACACATCACAAAAGGCACACACAATTATGGAGATCGCCTACACAGGAGCAACTCACCGGAGAGGAATTTCATCAATAATGAACTTATGGGGGGGAGTGTATAAAGGACTTTGGAGGGTAAAGGGTTTTTATTGTATTTGTTCGTTTTGATTATTGCTGTTATACACCACACAAGTCCCTGAGGAAGTCCTGCCATTGGATGAAACGCGTAGGACGCCTAGTGGTGACACAGATTGTTTTTAACCTGACTGTAAGTTATTAAATTTCCTTTTATACTCTGGATAGTCTACTTCAATTTTATTTTCATTTTTTCCTGAACTCATTCATCTATGGGAGAAATGTGATGGAAGAATTAAGCTGACCTCTGAGAAGGAATTCTTATTCAAGGCTTGTTTACATATGTGAAAGTGTGAGTGGCCATTTGTCATAACACCTGTAGTTCACTGATACACACAGTTATATGCTACATTATATGCCAATCAGTTCCGTGCTGCAAAGCCTGACTCTTTCTTGGCAAAGCAGAAATGGGCCCCAATCGATGTGCCAGAATTTAAAAGATTCTGGGCATTGACTATGCTGATGGGCACCATAAAGAAGCCCTCCATCCGCTCCTACTGGAGCAGTAGCCCCATCTTCTCTACGCCCATTTACTCCCAATGTATGTCGAGGAAGAGGTATGAAATGATCCCACTTTGCTGCCGGGTTTGCAGAGGCTTATATACCTGGAAGGAATATATGCGTGGATGAATCCCTGATGAAGTATAAGGGAAGGCTGGGATTCAAGCAGTATATTCCTTCCAAGCGCTCTAGGTATGGTGTAAAGATGTATAAGCTCTGCGATAGCGAGACTGGGTATACTCAGGCCTTCCGGGTGTACGAGGGAAAGGAGAGCCACCTTGACCATCCAGGTTGCCCAGAACATGTGTGTAGCGGTACTTACCCTCTCCAGGGGCCGGCCGGGGTCCTCTCTTCTCGCCGCGCGCGGTCCTGCTCCTGCACGAGCCGCGCGCGGCTCAGCCAACGATAAGATCAGTCGGGCGGGCAGTGACCGCGAGAAGCGGTCACGTGTCCTGCCCGACACTAAGAGCGCGCCGCGCGTCTCGGGCGCGCTCTTAAAGGGACAGTGGGAGACTAAATTAGAATCAGTCTCCCATTGGCCCCTGTCAGGCCACATTCCCCATACACTCACGTTTTGGGGGCGTGGATATGACAGGGGCCAATCAAAGTGAACCTTAGGGTATTTATACTCACCTGTTTCCCTTGCTCCTTGCCCTATCGTGGTTTCTGTCCAGTTCCCTTTAGTGCTTGTATCGTTCAGTTGGTTTTTTGGTGCTTGACCTTGGCTTTGTTCCTGACTCCGCTCTCTCCTTATCCTTGCTTGCTTATCCGCTGTTTTGTCCTCTGTGTACCAGTCCTCGGCTTGTTCTACGTTACGCTGTCTCTCAGTTCCCTTGACCTCGGCTTGTTCTGACTCTGTCTTTCTCTCGTCCTAGTCCGGCCATTCTAAGGTCCGGTAAGACGAACTCTGTTTCTTGTCTCTTGACTGTTGAACTATTCCTGCGTGTTGGGGTATATTACCGTGACATTACGATAGGGCCATGGACCCCGCAGGTTTAGGACAACAGATGGCCACTCATGAGGCTAGATTCGCAGAACAGGATCACCGTATGGATCAAATGGCTCAAGCCATCCAGACACTGTTATCCAGATCAGCTCCGGTACCTGTACCTGCGCCTCCTGTAAACCCTATACCAGACACTGCTAATATGCCTAATGCTTCAGCACATCTAACCCCGCCACCTAGGTATGGAGGGGACGCTAAGACATGTAGGGGATTCCTTAATCAAGTGGAGTTTCACTTTGAAATGTACCCATGTTCATTTCCCACTGATAGATCTAAGGTGGGTTTTCTTATGCACCAACTTACGGATAAGGCACTAGAATGGGCAAATCCTATTTGGGAGGCTAATGGGCCTATGGTACACGACTTCACTAGCTTCCTCACAGCGTTTCGTAGAACATTTGACACGACTAAAAGGTCAAAAAACGCAGCCAGGGCATTAATGAGAATAAAGCAAGGATCTAAATCTGTAGCCGATTATGCTATTCAGTTCCGTACCCTTGCCTCACAGGTAGATTGGACTAATAATGGGCTTACTACCACGTTTATGGAAGGTCTGTCTGAAACTATGTTGGATGAGGTAGCAGCTAAGGACCTCCCTGTACCCCTGGAGGACCTGATTGACTATCTTATCGATATAGATAACAGGATCCGTGACAGGTTATATACCAGGTCCAGAAATAGACATTTTGTTCCCTTTAACTCCCCTAGAGCTGAGACTCCCGAGGGATCTAAAGGTTCTGAGGAGGAACCTATGCAGTTAGGGGTTGCTAAACTTACTGACGCTGAAAAGCTTTATAGGAGAAAGGAGGGACTTTGTCTTTATTGTGGTAGGAGGGGTCATATGAGACAAGAATGTCCCGTGCGTCCGGGAAACTATCGCACCTAAGACCGTATAGAGGACTGGCCTTGGGTGTGACATCACAGTCCTCACATTTGCCTCTTAATAAATTACTTCTTCCTGTTTCCCTGCACCTTGATAGTAACTGCATAGCAGGGAATATACTAGCCCTGGTTGATTCCGGAGCGGCCGAAAACTTTATTGATTCCAGTTTTGTCAAGGAGAATAACATACCCACCAGAGAGAAGGAGACACCCTTGGCCGTTGAGGCCATAGATGGTAGACCATTATGCTCTCCAGTTATCACACATGAAACTGTTCCACTACATATGTCTACAGGGGTGTTACACTCTGAGACCATTCGGTTTCAGATCATTACTTCTCCTTCCTCTCACCTCGTGTTAGGGTATCCTTGGTTACGTACTCATAATCCCACCATTGATTGGGAGTCAGGACAAATAGTTTCTTGGAGTGATTCTTGCCAAGAGTCTTGTATTGTTAAAGTCACCCCTTTGAATTCTACTAATATTCCTCCCGTGCCTACGGTCATACCCTCTCAGTACCTGTCTCTTAATTCTGTTTTTGATAAAAGGGAGGCTGAAAGATTGCCACCTCACAGGCCTTACGATTGTGCAATTAATTTATTACCTGGTACGATGCCTCCCAAAGGGAGAATATATCCTTTATCTCCTCAGGAGAATCTGGTTATGGAGGAATATATTAAGGAATCTCTAGAGAAGGGATTTATAAGAAGATCCTCTTCCCCGGCAGGGGCGGGTTTCTTCTTTGTATCTAAGAAAGATGGCGAATTAAGGCCTTGTATTGACTATAGGGGCCTAAATAAAATCACCGTCAAAAATGCGTACCCCATACCTTTGATCACAGAACTATTTGATAGGCTTAAACAGGCCACAGTTTTTACTAAATTGGACCTTAGGGGTGCTTACAATCTCATACGTATCAAAAAGGATCACGAGTGGAAGACCGCTTTCAATACCAGGAGTGGCCACTACGAGTACACTGTGATGCCCTTTGGTCTTTGTAACGCCCCAGCAGTTTTTCAGGAATTTATTAATGATGTCCTACGTCAATTTATACATACATTCGTTATAGTATACTTGGACGACATATTAATTTATTCTACTGATTTACAGACTCATCACATGCATGTTAAATTAGTGTTGAGAACTCTTCTGGTTAACGGTCTCTATTGCAAACTCGAAAAATGTTCATTGGATCAATCTGAAGTCCAATTCTTGGGTTATATAATCTCGGCCAAGGGTTTTCGTATGGATCCCAAGAAACTGTCTGCCATTATGGAATGGCCTCTACCCCAGGGTTTGAAAGCCATTCAGCGTTTTCTGGGGTTCTCTAATTATTATAGGCGTTTTATTAAAGGGTTTTCTGCCATTGTTGCGCCTATAACCAGAATGACCAAGAAGGATGGTAATACTCATGTCTGGAAACCAGAAGCACTCGAGGCCTTTGAATTCTTGAAGGCTACATTTGCCTCTGCTCCTGTTTTACAGCATCCTGTCCCTTCACTGCCCTTTATTCTTGAAGTTGATGCTTCTGAGATAGGGGTAGGTGCTATCTTGTCTCAAAGAGATTCACCTGAAAAGCCGTTACACCCTTGTGGCTTCTTTTCCAGACAGATGTCCAAAGCAGAGAGGAATTATGATGTAGGCAATCGTGAACTCCTTGCTATCATTTTGGCGCTCAAGGAATGGAGACATCTGCTAGAGGGTACTAGGGATCCCATCCTCATTTTAACGGATCACAAAAACCTCTCTTACCTTAGTGAAGCAAAAAGATTGTCTTCTAGGCAGGCCAGGTGGTCTCTGTTTTTGTCTCGTTTTAATTACATAATCACATACAGACCGGGTGATCGTAATACTAAAGCTGACGCTCTGTCCAGACAATTCGAGACTACTGACAAACTCGAGGTCGATGTTACCCCTGTCATTCCGCCTGACAGAATAATAGCGACTACTGTTCTTTCCATTTCGTCTTCTCTCTTACAAGCTATTCAGGCTAAACAATACTTGGCTCCTGGGGAGAGGCCTGCTGATAAGCTATTCGTTGATATACCGGAGAGACGAGACATCTTGTCATTATATCATGACACTAGAACTGCTGGACACCCTGGTATTTCTAAGACATTCTCAGCAGTTTCTAGATATTTCTGGTGGGCTTCCTTGCGTAAGGACGTCACCGATTACGTTAATGCCTGTAGCACTTGTGCCAGTATGAAGTCCTCCCACAGAGTTCCTTGTGGGTTGTTACATCCGTTGCCCATACCCGAGAGACCGTGGTCCAATATATCCATGGATTTCATTGTTGAATTACCTCCCTCTAATGGTAAAACTGTCATCCTGATGATTGTGGATCGTTTTTCTAAGATGGCTCATTTTGTGTCTCTTGTCAAATTGCCATCATCCAGGGAACTTGCCTCTATCTTTGCCAGGGAGGTGTTTCGGTTGCATGGTATTCCCACTTCGATCGTGTCCGATAGGGGTAGCCAGTTTATCTCCAGATTCTGGAGAACGTTTTGTACAGAGATGGGTATCTCCCTCTCGTTTTCTTCAGCCTACCACCCCCAGTCTAATGGAGCTGCTGAACGTGCCAACCAATCTCTAGAGCAGTATCTTCGTTGTTTCGTGTCCCACCATCAGAACAATTGGGCTGACCTTCTTCCTTGGGCTGAGTTTGCTCGTAATAATGCTGCTCATGAATCCTCCGCTAACAGCCCTTTTTACGTTGTTTATGGCCGGCATCCCGTGGTTCTTCCAGCTGCATTCTCCTTACAGGGCATGCCAGCTCTGGACGAACATTTGGCTAGTCTACGTAATACTTGGGAGCAGGTTCAGTGTTCTTTGGTGGCCTCAGCTGCTCGCCAGAAGGTTCAGGCAGACAAGCATCGCAGGGCGGCTCCATCCTATGCTGTGGGAGACCGGGTTTGGCTTTCTACTCGTCTTCGTGTGCCTTCTATGAAGTTGGCCCCTCGTTTTATTGGTCCTTTTCGTATCTTGCATGTGGTTAATCCTGTCTCGTATGCATTGGATCTTCCAAAAAATTTACGCATTCCTAACGTGTTTCATACCTCCTTGTTAAAACCCCTCCTGTGCAACCGTTATACTCGGCATGTCCCTCCTCCTCCTCCGGTTTCTGTGGAGGGCCATGAGGAGTTTGAAGTGGCGGCTGTAATTGACTCTCGTTTGCTTCGGGGTCGCCTCCAATATCTGGTACATTGGAAGGGCTATGGGTCTGAGGAACGCAGTTGGATTTCCGCTGACGCTGTTCACGCTCCTCGCCTTGTGCGTTCTTTCCACGCTCGTTTTCCTGCCAGGCCTGCTCCTCCCCGCCCGGTGGGCGTGTCTTCAGGGGGGGGTACTGTAGCGGTACTTACCCTCTCCAGGGGCCGGCCGGGGTCCTCTCTTCTCGCCGCGCGCGGTCCTGCTCCTGCACGAGCCGCGCGCGGCTCAGCCAACGATAAGATCAGTCGGGCGGGCAGTGACCGCGAGAAGCGGTCACGTGTCCCGCCCGACACTAAGAGCGCGCCGCGCGTCTCGGGCGCGCTCTTAAAGGGACAGTGGGAGACTAAATTCGAATCAGTCTCCCATTGGCCCCTGTCAGGCCACATTCCCCATACACTCACGTTTTGGGGGCGTGGATATGACAGGGGCCAATCAAAGTGAACCTTAGGGTATTTATACTCACCTGTTTCCCTTGCTCCTTGCCCTATCGTTTCTGTCCAGTTCCCTTTAGTGCTTGTATCGTTCAGTTGGTTTTTTGGTGCTTGACCTTGGCTTTGTTCCTGACTCCGCTCTCTCCTTATCCTTGCTTGCTTATCCGCTGTTTTGTCCTCTGTGTACCAGTCCTCGGCTTGTTCTACGTTACGCTGTCTCTCAGTTCCCTTGACCTCGGCTTGTTCTGACTCTGTCTTTCTCTCGTCCTAGTCCGGCCATTCTAAGGTCCGGTAAGACGAACTCTGTTTCTTGTCTCTTGACTGTTGAACTATTCCTGCGTGTTGGGGTATATTACCGTGACAATGTGGGAACCAGTGGCAAGATTGTCTGGGACCTGATATTCCCCCTGATGAACAATGGACATCACTTGTATACTGACAATGTTTATACAAGTGTCCCTTTGTTCAAGCTACTGTACTGTTTTGATACAGTAGCTTGCGGTACAATCAAAAAGAACAGCATAGGTTTCCCAGGACAACTTGCACGCACGAAGGGAGGAGAACTCAGCTCTGCACCAAGAGACAAGAATGATGTGTACCTTCTTACCACCATCCACACTGAGGGGACTGTGGAGGTCTCTGTACGTGGCAGAGCTGAGAGCACAAGGAAGTCAGTGTGCATCAAGGCCTATAACCGGCATATGGGTGGGGTTGATCTGGCAGATCAGCTGCTGTAGCCCTACCTAATTATATAAGACAAGGGCCTGGTACAAAAAGGTTGCAATCTATCTAATGCAGATTGCAACCCACAATGCTTTTTTGTTGTTCAAAAAAGCAAACCCCGGGACACAAAGTTTTTTACAGTTTCAGCTCCAGATCATTTTGGGGATTTTGTACCGTGATGCACCTGCTCCCCGGGCGCTGATGGGAGAGAGCAGAGTTGGAGCTACACATTTTATTTTTAAAATTCCCCCTACTTCGGCAAAGCAAAATCCCCAAAAAAGATGCAGAGTCTGTTTTAAGAGGGGGCAGATAAAATATACTGTATATCACTGTCCTGATTGCCCTGGACAGCCTGGACTCTGCATTGGGGACTGCTTCAAACGATACCACACACTGGTCCATTTGTAATTTTTTTTAACATTTGCCGTTCAGTTTTTTTGCTGTTTTTTTTTTTTGTTTTTTTTGTTATGTTTACCCTATGCTTGGAGGTCATGGTTGTACTAAGGGGTCATTGCAGAAAACAACTTGTAGTGTTTTCTTGCAATAACCAACAACAGGCTCTCATAAATCACAATCAAAAAGCAGTGTGTGTGTAAAAATGAAAATTAAACAATTACCACCACACACTTTTTAATTATTTTTGGCTAAAACAGTTGCATCAAAGCACTCCATACACAATACATTGGGGTGTCTACATTTCAAATATATACACTTTCATGGCAATAAATAAAACTGGGGGTATGTGATAAGCCCCAAGCTAAAGATAGGCCTATCAGAAGAAATACTCTCAATTTCAACTCAAATTACAAGTCATACAATTGTAACTGTACCTTCCCAAAATCCTGGCAAACCTATGCATGGGGGGCATGGGTGTAGTAAGGAGGCCTTGCAGAAAACAACCTGGGGTGTTTTCTTGCAATAACCAACAACAGGCTCTCCTAAATCACAGTCAAAAAGCAATGGGGGAAGGGTGGCCCTTTATTTGAAAGATAGCATAAAATCTAGCCTAATAAAAGTTAGTGAGGCGAACATAGAGTCTGTTTGGGTTACGTTAGAATTTGATAATCACACAGTAACATGTGTAGGTGTGACTTATAGGCCCCCAGGACAAATAGAAGAGTTAGATAATCTACTAGTTGAGGAAATAGCTAAAATGACAATGGGGAAGTTATCATCATGGATGACTTTAATCTTTCTGATGTGACTTGGAAAACAAAAATAGTTGCTTGTGCCAGGAGCACACATATTCTAAACTCCCTACTGAGGAGCCAACTCGTAAAGAGGCCATACTAGATTTAGTGTTAACAAATGGAGATTTGGTATCAGATATTACTGTAGGTGAAAGTTTAGGATCCAGTGATCATCAGTCAGTGTGGTTTAATATAAGAACGGTGACTCAGTCATACCACACAAAAACAAAAGTTTTAGACTTTAAAAAAAAACAGACTTTTCTAAAATTAGAATATGTGTAACGGAGACATTATCAGACTGGAGCAATTTAAAAGCAAAACATTAAAGAAACCACTGTGGTACTCCGCAGATTTGGCCAAAATAGTAAAAAAACTAAAAGTTAGCATTTAGTAATTGTAAAAAAACCAGAGTGAAGAAGACAGAATGATCTATAAGATTAGGCAGAAAGAGGCTAAGCAAGTTATAAGAGCTTCCAAATCACACACAGAAGAGAAAATAGCACAGTCTGTAAAAAAAGGGGACAAAACATGTTTTAGATACATGAATGAGAAAAGGAAAGTAAAACAAGGATTAGTTGGATTAAAAAACAAAATAAGTAAGGTATGTAGAAGAGGATAAAGGTCTAGCTGACTGCCTAAATGAATATTTTTGTTCAGTATTTACAGATGAAAATGAAGGAAAGGGACCTCAGTTAGGAAAAAGGACAAATGAGTAATTTATTACATGTGAGTTTGCAGAGGAAGAGGTTCTATTTCAACTGGCAAAAATAAAGACAAATAAGTCAATGGGACCTGATGGAATACACCCAAAATATTAAAAGAGCTTAGGTGTGTACTAGCAAAACCATTAACAGATTTGTGGCAAAACCAACCTCGCCAATGGGCACTGGAGAAGCCTGGTTGCTCGCCTGCTGCCTCATGGCTATGGCCCCCTCTCATCAGCCCGTGCTAAACTTTAACCCCATGGCGATTTTGTTCTGTTCATGGGATCTGAGCGCTGTTCGGATATATTGAGCGCTCAGATCCAAGCTATCTGGGGATAGGTTGAATGTGGGGGTTCTGCCCAGTGTAATGAGAATTATTTATTTTTGTGTATTTTTGCTGCTGTTGTGAATGGAGATATTTTCTGTACCTGGAGATAATTGGCATACCACACCCAGTTAAGCTCATTATATCCAGTGTAGCGGAGAATATAGACCAGTGGAACTGGTTTTGGGCAGAAAAGCCATGCTTGCAGTCATTCAAAAAGGACGTCCATCTAACTTTAGAACCACTGGACCAATTTGTATGATTTTGACATATGTTTGTATACTGGATTCGAATATGCAAGTGTGAATGTTTATGTGAATGTGATGTATACTTTTAAAGTTAAGAATATTGTGTAAAACTGTGTATTTTCCTGCCTGTGATAATTACGTTAGCCCATTGTGTTCAGTAATTGTATCACAGGCAGAGGGGAGTATTTCTGCTGGAATGAATGTGAGTGTTTAACTGTGCATGTCTGTGATTGGTCACTTTACTACTTTTGTCACAGTTTTCCACCAGGTCCCCTAGGGGAGTGTCCACCTGGTGGAGAACCTGCATAAATACTGAGGTAGCCTCGTTAAACAAGACCACTGCTTGACCCATAACACGGAGCCTTGTCTCGTTCTTGGGGGGATTTATTGTATGCTGTTTCCAGTTCGACTGCTAGGAGTGTAAACCGTTCGTATGGTTTTTCCTATTCGGCTGTTTGCAGCATTCGTATGGTTCCAGTTTGACTGTTTGGACAATTCATATGGTTTCCTGTTCGGGTGATTGGTGTCTTCAGTAACTGCCTGTATATCTGGAAGGGAATCTCCTAAATGGCTTTTAACCCCTTTTGCGCCTGAGGGTGCCATTACAAGATCGATTTAACCAATCATTGTTAACAGGAGTAGTCCCAGAAGATTGGAAGTTAGTGAATGTTGTGCCCAGTAACAAGAAAGGTAGTAGGGAGGAGTCGGGCAACTATAGACCAGTAAGCCTTACTTCAGTAGTGGGGAAAGTAATGGAAACCATGTTAAAGGATAGGATTGTTGAAATCTAAAAACACATGGATTTCAAGATCAGAGACAACATGAGTTTACTTCAGGGAGATCATGCCAAACTAATGTTATTGATTTTTTTGATTTGGTAACTAAAATAATAGATCAGGGTGGTGTAGTAGACATTGCTTACCTAGATTTCAGTAAGGCCTTTGACACTGTTGCAGGCTTCTCAATAAATTTCAATTTTAAGTTTGGATTCCAATATTGTTGAATGGGTAAGGCAGTGGCTGAGTGACAGGCAACAGAGGGTAGTAGTCAATGGAGTATATTCGAAGCATAGGCTTGTCACCAGTGGGGTACCTCAGGGATCTGTACTTGGACCCATTCGCTTTAATATTTTTATTAGTGATATTGCAGAAGGTCTTGATGGTAAGGTGTGTCTTTTTGCTGATGATACTAAGATATGTAACAGAGTTGATGTTCCAGGAGGGATAAGCCAAATGGCAAATGATTTAGGTAAACTAGAAAAATGGTCAGAGTTGTGGCAACTGACATTTAATGTGGATAAGTGCAAGATAATGCACCTTGGACGTAAAAATCCAAGGGCAGAGTACAGAATATTTGATAGAGTCCTAACCTCAACATCTGAGGAAAGGGATTTAGGGGTGATTATTTCTGATGACTTAAAGGACCACTCTAGTGCCAGGAAAGCATACTCGTTTTCTGGCACTAGAGTGCCCTGAGGGTGCCCCCACCCTCAGGGACCCCCTCCCGCCCGGCTCTGGAAAGGGGTAAAAACTTACCTTTTTCCAGCACTGGGCGGGGAGCTCTCCTCCTCCTCTCCGCCTCCGTTCCTCCCCGTCGGCTGAATGCGCACGCGCGGCAAGAGCTGCGCGCGCATTCAGCCGGTCAGATAGGAAAGCATTCATAATGCTTTCCTATGGACGCTTGCGTGCTCTCACTGTGATTTTCACAGTGAGAATCACGCAAACGCCTCTAGCGGCTGTCAATGAGACAGCCACTAGAGGAAATAGGGGAAGGCTTAACTAATTGATAAACATAGCAGTTTCTCTGAAACTGCTATGTTTATAAAACAATTAGTTAACCCTAGCTGGACCTGGCACCCAGACCACTTCATTAAGCTGAAGTGGTCTGGGTGCCTAGAGTGGTCCTTTAAAGATAGGCAGACAATGTAATAGAGCAGCAGGAAATGCTAGCAGAATGCTTGGTTGTATAGGGAGAGGTATTAGCAGTAGAAAGAGGGAAGTGCTCATGCCATTGTACAGAACACTGGTGAGACCTCACTTGGAGTATTGTACGCAGTACTGGAGACCATATCTTCAGAAGGATATTGATACCTTAGAGAGAGTTCAAAGAAGGGCTGCTAAACTGGTTCATGGATTGCAGGATAAAACTTACCAGGAAAGGTTAAAGGATCTTAACATGTATAGCTTGGAGGAAAGACGAGACAGGGGGGATACGATAGAAACATTTAAATACATAAAGGGAATCAACACAGTAAAGGAGGAGACTATATTTAAAAGAAGAAAAACTACCACAACAAGAGGACATAGTCTTAAATTAGAGGGGCAAAGGTTTAAAAATAATATCAGGAAGTATTACTTTACTGAGAGGGTAGTGGATGCATGGAATAGCCTTCCAGCTGAAGTGGTAGAGGTTAACACAGTAAATGAGTTTAAGCATGTGTGGGATAGGCATAAGGCTATCCTAACTATAATATAAGGCCAGGGACTAATGAAAGTATTTAGAAAGTTGGGCAGACTAGATGGGCCGATTGGTTCTTATCTGCCGTCACATTCTATGTTTCTATGTTTCTATGTAACACCGCAGAAATGTAAAAAGAACCCTGGTCCTTAACGGTAAGAAAATTGAAAAATGGCCTGGTCACTAAGGACAAGCTTGATGGAAAATTTCCATCTTTGGTCAGGAAGGGGTTAAATTTGGGCAGTGGAGTCAGGGCCGGATTAACATAAGGGCTGATGGAGCTGCAGCTCCAGGCCCAGGCCTATGGAATAGGCCCATTTAAAAAAAAAAAAAAAAAATTGTTTTTTTTTTTTTTTTTACACACACTACTCTTAGGTTTGCCACCTGACTGGTATTTTACTGGCACAGCCGGTATTTGAGGCTGCCTGGCCGTGCCAGTATTGCAGTAATACCGGCAATACAAATGCAGGTATTTTTCTCAGAATAAATGGAGATTACTCTGCAATACCAGCACCGGCCAGTAGTGGTCACTGTGTGTGGAGAGAGGCAGGCATAGGAAGTTACAGCATATCCCTGCCTCTCTCTACTACTTACTGATCCGTGGGGGAGCAGCTACACAGCACAGAGTCCAGACAGCAGCTCTACAGCTCAGGTAAGTGAGGGATGGGGGGAAAGGCAGCAGGGACACATGGGGACACTGAGACACTAGGGGACACATGGGGACACTGAGACACTAGGGGACACTGAGGACACATGGGACACAGACACTAGGACACATGGGGACACAGACACTGGGAGACCTGGAAACACTGAGACACTTGGGGACACTGAAAAAAATGGGGACACAGACACTATGGGACACTGAGACACATGGGGACGCTGTGAGACATAGGAACATTGGGAGGCACTGAGACATTGGGACACGGAGACACTATGTCCCCATTTCTCCCAGTGTCCCCATGTCCCCCATCCAGTGTCGCTAGTGTCGTGGTGTCCCCATGTCCCCCAGTGTCCCCAAGTGTCTGTCTCCCAGCCAGTGTCCCCTAGTCTCAGAGTGTTTGTGTTCCCATGTCTGTGTCCCTAGTGTCTTAGTGTCCCCAAATGTTTCAGTGTCCCCATGTCTCCCAATGTCTGTGTTCTTAGTGTCTTAGTGTGCCTAGTGTCCCCATGTCTCCCAGTGTCCCTATATGTCCTAGTGTCCCCATCTCTATGTCCACAACTGTCCCCATGTCTTCCAGTATCCCCAAGTGTCTGTCTCCCAGCCAGTGTCCCCAGTGTCCCCTAGTCTCCCAGTGTCCCCTAGTCTCCCAGTGTCTGTGTCCCTAGTGTCTGTGTCCCTAGTGGCTCAGTGTCCCTAGTGTCTCAGTGTCCCCATTTCTCCCAGTTTCCCTAAATGTCTCAGTGTCCCCATGTCTTTGTGTCCCCGGGTCTTTCAGTGTCCCCATGTCTCTTACTGTCCCTGGGTCTCACTGTGTCCCCATGTCTCACTGTGTCCCCAGTATCCTAGTGACACGGGGACACACTGAGACATGGGGACACTGGGAGACTAGGGGTCTGGGTGACATGGGGACACTGATACTGTGATACATAGGGACACTGAGACACTGGGTGACTTGCGAGACTGAGACACTGGGAGCAATCCATCTATACAGCAGAATCAGACTGTGAGTAGTTTGTTGGTGATTTTACAGAATTTTTTCTGATGTCACTCCTTGTGATTATACAAATGATTAAGGCTGGTATTTATTTTCAAAAAAGGTGGCAACCCTAACTACTCTTCACATACTCTTGCTTAAAGGAGCACTATAGGGTCAGCAACACAATCATGTATTTCTGACCCTATTATGTTAAAACAAGCACCCTGGCCCCTTCTTGACTCCCTAAATATAGTAAAATATGCTGCTGGATCTGCCTCTGAACTGACTGTCTGCTGACATCATCAGAAGTGGTGGTCTGAGCAAATTACAATACTTCCCCATAGGATTGGCTGATACTGTCAACTAGGCAGATCAGGGGCAGAGCCAGCACAAGTCCAACATAGCACTGGCCAATCAGCATCTCCTCATAGAGATGCATTGAATCAATGCATCTCTATGAGGGAAGTTCAGTGCCTGCATGCAGAGGGTGGAGACACTGAATGGCAGTGCTGCACACTAGGCAGTACTGCCACAGGAAGCACCTCTAGCAGCCATCTAAGGAGTGGCCAGTGGAGTTATTTTCTCTGAAAAGACTGTTTATTGCAAAGGGCCTCAATGTAATGATTCTACTTACCAGAACAAATACAATAAGTGGTAGTTGTTCTGGTGACTATAGTGTCCCTTTAAGTTTGGATGCTTAAGAGGGATGTATGGGAACAAAACTTGTGTGGACTGGCTGACAGTAAAATTAGTTTAGGTAATGCAGACGTTGGTCTCTCTAACACTGTGGCATGTCCCCTTTCTTTTACACTTACTACATACACCTTTTCTCTGTCCCAGACTATATACCAGGAACTTCTGCCTGCTAGTAAGAAAGTAAGGAGACAAGTGGACCAGCGAGTGCTAGGGGACAGTCCTCAGAAAGCATGGAGTGAGCGCATCATTAGACACATTTATGTCAAGCTCAGGGTGCTGCCTGCATAGTATGCCCTTAGTTGGACAGCCTGCATTATTGGCAGGCAGCCTGACATGCATTCATGCCAGGCTGTCCTTCAAATTCTTTGGACAGACATGCCCCCTTTTTGGGCATGTTCTCCCCTTTTGGCAGTTTTGGTTACGTGATTTGCACCAGTGGCCCACCCTTTTACCCCGCCCATTGACTTCCTGCTTCACTGGACACTGCTGTTAGGGAGTATGGATTTACTTGAAAGATGAAAGCATAGGTTAGAGAGAGATTAGCATAAAGTATGTGTTTTCTTATAGCTGCATCCTATGAGTTTCCCTCCAGCACCATCTCCATCAGATACATGACGCTTGGGAGGAATGACTGTTTTAGTGTTTTTGGTCGATAAGATTCCGTAATTAGGCCCACCATAATTGTCAGCACCAGGCCCAGTGTGCTCTTAATCCGGCCCTGAGTGGAGTGCTCCTTTAACTCATTCAGTCAATTTAAGAAAATAAATGCAACTATTCACAAAACATTGGATTTTTAAAAAAATAATTCTCTAAAATGCAGGATTTCTCTCAAATGTGATTTAGTAACTCCAATTCACTGCACCTGTTCCTTTAACATGAGCATGTTTCCACCCTGATAACATGACTCATTTTTGAATGACATTTTAATTAGAGAAATACATTAATCATACATGTTCACCAACTCTATATATGTTATTATTAAGTTCCATCTTGTGCATAATATTGAATTTTGATCACATGCCAAGTGTTTGAGGATACCGACATACAAAAATCTGTCAGCTAAGTCATACAATTTAATTAATTAATAATATTGTGTATAGACTATTGTTCAGCGTATTCAGAACAAAAAAAGTAGCATGCGTCTTTATGAATCAATGACAAAGATCCCGCCTGGAATGAATGGCAATGATTAAGGCACATCTGTTACACAAGGATTGTATAGGGCTAGAAAAAGCCAAAAGTGGTTAGTAAAATTAATTAATGGAATGGACGACTTGAGTAAAGAAAAATGGCAAAAAAAGTGTAACGTGTGTACTTTAGATAAAAGGTGACTCAGAGGGGATTTGATAACATGATGCAAATATATAAAGGCCCAGTATAAACAGCTCTCTGGTAATATGTTTATTAATAGGGCTGTGTAAAAGGCATGAGGTCACCCCTTTAGACTAGAACAAAGGACATTTCACCTATAGCAGAGGAAATGGTTCTATACAGTAAAAACAAGTAATATTTTTTTTTTTATTATTATTTGGGGAAGTTTGAGGATATCATAGTAATGTTGGATACCTGCTTGTAAACCAAAAGTAATTATGTAATTATGTAATTGTGCATATTGTATTTTTTTCATTCATTTGATAATCTTTTATGTTTTTTTTTTTTTTTTAAAGAAAACAGGGTAAATATATTCCATGTATGTGGCATATATTATTTAATATATGAGACTGGTTCTGAAATATTAGCTCAGTGGTTGAAATGCCAGTTTTATTTTATATAATTGATATCCTTATAGGCTTCTAAGGAACTTTAGTTGGCTATTAAACACATTATAGGTTCTTGTTATATACGGTACATTATATGCGTACATAGTGACAATATGTCCCTTTTGCCCTGTATAAAACAAACAAAAAGAAAAAAAAACACAATACAATTTAGTGTAATCCAGTAAATAATATCGATAGTAAATATTATGTGATTAGTGTCACTGTGGCTGAACCCTCTACCTGGCTGTATTGTGTAGCATTCCCTAAACCCTCCGAGATGGCACCCTGCCCTTTTAGCCATTATTTACCTCTATTTTGTAATTTTGTAAAGGTGTAAGGGAGTTAAAAACAATGATTGTGCACAAAATATAAATCATGACAGGAGACATGACAAAGCCTTCAAAATAACTGTGATCACACAGCTAGTCATAGCTACTCCTATCAACTTAGTTTTAAAAGCCCAAATATTTGATGTTCTGTAACTGACAGTCAGAAGGTGGTGGCTTACTTTATAATCTAGGTGATCCATTACCTATAGTGGCAGTCAGTAGCTCCCTGTCAGAATTGGGTACATTTAGCAGTCAGGAAACAACCGCTACTCACTAACAAGTGGCGACAAGCTAATTTGTGAGCAGAGGCTGGTGGCAACATTGGAAACCAGCCCATATGTCAGTGAACTAAAAACATTAGAAATCCATTGCTCTGCATTTTATTCATAGAAACATAGAATGTGGAACATAGAATATAAATAATAACATAGTAATAATAATAATAATAATAATAATAATAATAATAATAATAATGTGACGGCAGAAAAGAACCAGTCGGCCCATCTAGTCTGCCCAATTTTCTAAATACTTTCATGAGTCCCTTGCCTTATCTTATAGTTAGGATAGCCTTATGCCTATCCCACGCATGCTTAAACTCCTTTACTGTGTTAACCTCTACCACTTCAGCTGGAAGGCTATTCCATGCATCCACTACCCTCTCAGTAAAGACAAAGCACATTGTTACCACATACAGAGCTGGCACAGAGTGAAGTTAGAAGCCCGAGGTGAGGAAGAACCTCAATCAAAAGTAAATGAAGAAAAAATCCTAAACTGACCTTGCTCTCCAATACTGAGGCCAAGGTCTTCCTCAGCCCAGTCCTTATCTGCTGACATCAACCCCCTAGGGGGAAGGGAGGAAAGGGTCGGTAGAGCTTTCTGGGTCCAGCATGCTGTGTTCACGCTGGTGTTAGACACTATTTTACAGAGAATTGATGATAGCCTGCCCGTGACTCATGTTCTGGCTTCACATACAGACTCCAGCCACCATGAACACATCAAATCACTAAGTGGTCTTGGTGCTTGGAGTAACCCATGAAACATACTGATCTGCTCCTGTTGTTATGATGTGTCCCTTTGGTTTTCCGGATTTCTCTGTATATATTATACATATTTATATCCTTATTTAAACCCACTAAAATATCATTATATAAATCAACACATCAATAATGATTGCTTGGTGTCAAGCCATAAAAGAAAACTATTAGAAACATTTACAGGTTTCCTCTGGAGCTTTCTGCAGAGAGCACAGGTTTATAGCAGTGATAAATGTGTCACACGTTCTGCTTTTACGAGATCAGTCAATAAAGCATTAGGAAGCACATAAAATAACTAATAGCTTCATTAGCTGTCATAAAACTATTCTCAAAGAAAACTCTTTCTTTTCAGTGAATATCCTCTAATTATAAACATCTTTCATCGTGTAATGTAGCAAATTCTAAACCCCTGCACGTTTTCCAATCCGGGGGCCCCAGCTGTACAGACACCGCTCCCCTTTATCTCTTTTATGTTAATATTTTCAGTTTAGATATAATTCCTTCCTTAAAGGAAGATATTCCATTCTTTACAAAGCCACACTATTCATGGTATGGTTTCTGAGCCATGCTTGCATTTCTACACCAACACAGACTGCTTTCGTCTTGAAAATGAAACTTCTCAGTGGAGATTAAAATTGACTAAGGCAGGATGAGAATTTGATTGGACATTTACTTCTCAGGACCATACATTTTATTTTTGACAGACTGATGGTCAGACAGGTGGACAGGTGGGAGGACAGACAGACACACTGAAGACAGGTATACAAGAGGACAAGTAGACGGATAGTTGGAAAACTATTGGCAAACAGCCGGATACGTGGATAGACAGATGGACAGACATGTAGGTAGGGCAGGAACATGAAGACAAAGGTGTCTAAAACATATCAGGTGTTTTAATAATTAGTTATTATTGTAGTATTGCCATTAGATGTGTGGCTATCGAATAATTATTTTCTCACTGATAAAATTAGGTTTTTTTCATTTTTTTTATTTTTTATGAATGTTTATTTTTCCATAATAAGACATTACAATCACAGATGCAAACAAATTAGAGTACAAGACTATAAAATGAATTCAATTTAAAAAAAAAGGATCACAACAAAAACATTTTTAGGCATTGTTGATTTGTTCCTTTTATATTAATTTCCTTCTTCAAATATTATAACATTTTGGGAATTTGGCTTGGAGACCCGCTTACCCTTCTACTTAAAACTATTTTAAAATATTTACAGGATAGATTTTCTAGTTTGTATGCATATCTACTTAGCCACTTCCCCATGTTTTCGAGTGTAGACACGTTTTCTGCCTGGGGTAGAATATCCCTTTTTCCATTAGACAAAGCTGATTATCTGATTTTTTATCTGAGAACATGCTAATTCCTCTTCGTTTTCCCATTCTTTTGCAATTATTAATTTAGAAGCCATAAATATCTGAGTAATTAAAGGTTTCTTGTAAAAAGACAAACTGCCCAAATTCAGATGAAATAAAGCTATTTCGGGCTGTGCTGGGATTATTGTCTCAGTTAAATCTATAATCACACCAAATACTTTTGACCGTCCACTCTTAATTCTCTCACAGGACCACCACGTATGGAGTGAGTTACCTCGTTTTTACTTAGAGAGTTATCTTTAGCTTTACATTTGTGACGTATCCCAGGTGTATAGTGCCATCTGTGTACGTTTTTATAGTTTCTGCATAGAGAGACAGTGAGTCATTTTCGCTATTTGAGTCCAACTGTTCCACCATTGTTTCGTATTTAGTAAACTAAATAATCCCCTGCTCCACATCTCCGAGGCTTCAAGTTTTATTTTAGAAGATTAATTTTCCATAAAATCATACGAGGATCTGATTATCTTTTTATTTGTTGTGTTGATCTTGCCTGGGAATTCACATAAATGAGAACTTAGTATTCCATTCTTAATACCGAGAAATGATATTTCGGTGCACATCCGTACTCCTAATACATCTAGGTCTTTAAATTTCGAGGCCTGGGATAGATTTGAGATTCTCAGATTTTGTCGTTGGAGGCATTTCTGCAGTTTCATATTAATCATATTGTGTTACCATTTCTAAGGGTGTACACATAATACATTTGTCCTGTATTAGATTTCTCCCTCTAAATTGAATCCATTCATAAATCATTTGCTTTACTATTTTTGATTTCCATTCATGCAGAATATTCTTTAGTTCTGTCTGTCTGTATTACAAAATGAACTGTAGTTTATCAACCTGAATCAATTCTTGTTCTGTTATTCCATTCTTCGCTTTTAAGATTTAGAACTTGTGGGCGGGGCCGAGCCGTCGAGCTGCATGCAGGCTATCTTGCATAGCTCCGGTTATGAGGCCCTGAAATATGCCAAAATGCCTCTCACCAAGCGCCTAACACTTTCTTACCGGAGTTGGGGGGAGGACATTCCCAGCTCCCATTAGACACCCTTTGAAGCCACTTATGTGGCTCTGCAAGCTTTTGGACCGAGGACCTCAGCGGGGCCTACGAGGAAAACTACAAGCCTAATGCCTGATCCTGGAGAATATCTGAACAACCTCCGGCAGCGGCCCCGCTCCCCCCCCGCTGGTGGGGGTTATCCTGGCGGCTGCACTGTTACAGTTCCCAACCCTGATCGTGCACCAGACAAAGCAGTTAGCTCCCAGATCGCTCCTGATGCTGTTACCCAACATTTTGGATGACGGGGAGTGGGGGTCCCCATCACTGTCAGAGACATACTCCCCCAACGCTTAGAAGCCCTGGAGGGCTATCGGATTGCCGCCGGTACCCACGAGCTGCTCACCTGCTGCCTGTAAGGAGCCTCTACCTCTTGGTTTAGAGGGGGGCCTGGAGAGTCCCCATCACTGTGAGCCCTGCTGGGGGCGGGTTTCTGGACCTGCGGCAGACCGGTAGCTGCGGAGCTGGATGCTGCTCGCCCTGGAGGAGTGGCCGGTGAGGGGTGAGACGCGTGGAGGCCCTTGCTACGACCTACAGGAGCCTGCTGATGCGGTGGAGGTGCAGGAGGGGGCCGGTCTGTGGGCTCTGGGGGGGGCGCATGGACTGGCGCAGACTCCGAGTGCCCGCTGTGCCGCGGGAGTCCAGGGGGGAGGCACTGAGTAACGTGGGAAGCCGTGTGGTGGATCAGAGTCCCCAGGGGCCCACGCACTGAACTCTGAGTATGTTTCTCTGGCGGCTGGGTACTGACCCTCTGCAGATCGTCCAAAGTTTATCTTTTTTCTTTTAATGACTCTACAGTTTGCCCGCAAGTCGAATCTCCTACATCCCAGACTGCAGTGTGGTGTTTGCTGCATAGAAGAAATATTGGGCAGTTACCCATGTGAGGGTCAGTCTGGTTAGATATAAGCAGCATTTCAAGTATAATTAACTCACAGTTAAACCACTGTCTAGCCGGCTGCATTTTACAATACCCAAGACAGACCTGTCTTTATGTTTAAGCTTCATCTAGAAATGAATACCCGTCAAAATGGCGGAAATCAGACGCGCAGCTAACATACTCCCTTCACTGACACTACTTTAATTGTCATACCATCAGCTTGTTTATTCATGCTTATTAGAGACAACCCATGGACCTACACACAAACATTAACTGCACCTACTGCGCAAAATTATAGAAATACAGTTCACCCTAGTAAGCTAAGCATATGGTTGCGCACTGCGTCCCACTGCCCAGATAGCTTGGACTCACAGGTCTCCCACAATGCTTCACTTAAACATGAGTGGTATGCGCGAAATGCAGACCGGCTAGCATACTTATTTCTTGCAATTCACTACCTTATAAAAAATGTGCAATGTGTTACCATGCCATGCCTTATTACAATGTTGTTTATTGTTATACCAAGTGTACATGCTATTGGGGCATGGCACACACTTCTGTAACTGTTTTCTCCTTCTGCACTCAAAAATAAAGAATAAAAAAAAAAAAGATTTAGAACTTGTAATTGATTTATCTGAATAATAAGATTTGCTTTTTGGTTTCTCATTAATTCTGCCAATTCCTCCAAAAATGACAGAGTTTTGTATCACACAACAAATGCCTTGTGACCATTACCACATCACACAGAAAATTCAGACTAGTTTTTACTTTTTTTTTGGCTTCTTCTCAATATTTTGCCGCAATAATCAAACCCCAATGGAAAGATTTGCCCAGACAAAGATTCTAAATATAACAATTAATTAATAATTACATTCCTTAGGACTCACGCCAAAAAAAATACCTGGAATATTTTCACTTTGTCAAATGTAAAATGTATTCCACACATCTAATTGCAGGTCATGTGATGATACATATCTTTGTAATTCGAGGAAACATTCATTGGAGCCAACAGGCAGCAGCGATTTAAAACTGTAATTACGTTCCATTTTATAAGGAAGGAACAGCTAAGGCATGTGGCACATGATTAAAAGGAATAAATAATTAATTTGTATGGCACAAGAATGGAATGAAAAAATAAAACAGGCCTAAATGAACCAAAGATATCAGACATATAGCATAGGGTATAATAAAGAACCATATTCAGCACATACACACGAGGGAATGGGAAAGAGGCCAGGTACGTGACACAGTAAGAGAATAATTCATTAGTTCACAAATGTGGCAACATTTGGCTATTCTCATTATTATTATTATCATAAATTGGTCAAATGTGGATTTCTTGAAGTAGACACGCTGTTAAGAAAAAAGGCAGAAAATGAGAGAATATAAAAGGGTGCAATGGGAAAAACACTGCGCGAGTGAGGTGCATAGCTTAAAGGGACACTCCACTGGCCCAATACAAAGAAATAAGTAAAATAAATCACAATTTAGTAGATATACCACAAATAAATGATAAATGCAATTATTTATGCATATTTTTCATTGTGGGTATACATAAAATGGTTTGCAAAGCTGCAGGTCTCTTGTCTGCAGCCATTGCAAGCCCTCCCTTTCTATCTCCACCCAGACTTTCTGTCGCTGTCCAATCAAAGACTTCCAGATGCAGCTCAATGAGAAGGCAGGTGCTATGGGCAATTGCTGCCTCTTGAGTTTAGTTCCACTGAGCTAAACAACCAGGAGGTAACATGACTATGTGTCTGATTGACAGCCAGGGAGGTGTAACCCAGTTATTTTAGAAAAAAGAGGACACACTTTTCACACATAAAGCACCGAGCAAGCTAAATTGCTGTAGGTGTTTTGAGTGGTGCTGTAAACCATTTTATGTCAAATGAACAGGAATTCAGTTGGAATAACAAGGGATCTGCCTAACACTTGATGTGAAAGAGTTAGGGAAGATTCAGACTTAAAAATCAGCCCATCACACACACACACACACACACACACATATATATATATATATATATATATATATATATATATATATATATAGTTACATAGTTACATAGTTACATAGCTGAAAAGAGACTTGCGTCCATCAAGTTCAGCTTTCCTCACATATGTTTTTGCAGTTGATCCAAAAGAAGGCAAAAAACCCAGTCTGAAGCGCTTCCAATTTTACAACAAACTCAGAAAAAATCCTTCTTGACCCCAAAATAGCAGTCAGATGTCTCCTTGGATCAATCAGCTATTACCCCACTAATTATATCCCTGTATGTTATGTTTTTGCAAGTATTTATCCAATTGCAGTTTAAACATCTGTATGGACTCTGACAAAACCACCTCTTCAGGCAATGAATTCCATATCCTTATTGCTCTTACTGTAAAAAAACCTTTTCTTTGCCTTAGATGAAATCTCCTTTCTTCCAGCCTAAATGTGTGACCTCGTGTCCTATGTATAGCCCTGTTTATGAATAGATTTCCAGATAATGGTTTGTACTGGCCTGAATATATTTGTATAATGTTATCATATCCCCTCTAAGGCACCGTTTTTCCAAACTGAAGAGATTTACATTTTTTAACCTTTCTTCATAACTAAAATGCTCCCTTCCTTTTATCAATTTTGTAGCTCGTCTCTGCACTTTTTCTAGTGCCATGATATCTTTCTTTAGAACAGGTGCCCAAAATTGCACAGCATATTCAAGTTGTGGTCTTACCAGCGATTTATAAAGAGGCAAAATTATATTTTCATCTCGAGAATTTATGCCCCTATTTATACATGACAAAACCTTACTGGCCTTAGCAACGGCAGATTGACATTGCATATTGCTACCTAATTTGTTGTCTGATTCACTGATTCAATGAATAAAGCTCATAAAATGATCTATTATTAGGTGAGCTATTTTGGAGCAGTGCAAAACAAAATATGTCTCATACTCAGCTCTATATAATCTCTATACCCATCCTACTGTCAGTGCCTCTGTATTAGGACAGCAGGAGTTTTACATTCCTTCTTTAGAGAGACTCCACCATCACTACTGTACAGGAGTTCAATAAGAGAGATAAAATATAGGTCTGAATGCAGGTAGCCATAAGATATAGATGGTTATGCTCACACTGCAGGTCACAGTTGTAGTGTTTAATAAAAAATAGAGGAGCGCTATATATTTAGTGTCAGAAACATTCCATGCTTTTATATATATATATATATATATATATATATATATATATATACAGCGATACTGAATAAACTGCACGATATCTCATTTGACGAACAAGAGAGTATAATAATGGCCACTTTAGACGTACAAAGCCTGTATACCATCATACCCCCTACGGGAGGCATAGAAGCCCTCAGAGAAATACTTATGACATCTGATAAATATCATGGACCACCGATAGAATATCTCCTTGAATTTCTGAACATCGCATTAACTTGCAATTATTTCAAATTCGAAGAAGTATTTTATTTACAATTGGAGGGGACAGCGATGGGGGCAGCCATGGCACCTTCATATGCCAATGCCTACATGTTTCAATTTGAACAGCGGCACATTCTGAAGTCTAATCGAGACAAGATCGTGGCTTACTACCGGTTTGTTGACGACGTCCTTATGATATGGAAAGGCACATCTAAAGAACTAGAAGATTTGATAATCCGTATTAACAACCTCGAAACACCAGTTAAACTTACTTTGGTTTACAGTGAGAAAGAAATACCGTTTTTAGACATCACTATATATAAAGATGGCAACAAATTTGGACACACACTGCACCGGAAAAGTACAGACAGAAACACCCTCCTTGCAAGCACCAGCTATCATCCCCAGCATTTTAAAGACACGTTACCCATATCCCAATTTATGCAGGTACTTCGGTACAACAGCGATGAGAAGAAGCGGAACGCACAATTACAAGAAATGACCCTCAGGTTTCAAGAGAGAGGATACCGGATCCAAACATTGAATAAAGCAAAAGCATGGGCGATTGAGAAATGGACACAGGAAAGAACGAATACACAAGGCAGACCCAACATAGATACACCAAAGATCTATTTACCACTCACTTACCATACAGGTACTACATAAATTCGGAATTCAATTGAAAAACATTGGGATATTCTTCATTCCGATAAATCACTACCTACCGTTTTCCATAAAAAACCCACCATCAGTTACAGAAGAAGTCAGAATCTAAGGGACATCCTTATTCGCAATGACCCCATACAAAGCTACCAGAAGAAAACCATCTTTAAGAAACCTGGATGTTACAAATGCAGTGGCTGCGTAACTTGCAGTCACATGATGCCAGGAAATTCATTTGCCCACCCACATAGTGGGAAAAGAATCAAAATTGCACACCATATTACATGCACGACGGATCACGTCATCTACCTCATCACTTGCCCATGCGGGCTATCCTATGTAGGGAAAACGGACCTCACCCTTCGGGACCGCATCCGAGGTCATAGATCTGGCATCATGACAGCATTCAGAGATTCCAGAACAGACAAACCAGTAGCCAAACATTATCTTGCAGCCTCACATAGACTCCCCACATTGAAGTTCATGGCCATAGATCATGTCCCCCCTTTACCCCGTGGGGGTGACAGGTCTAGAGCACTACTTCAAAGGGAAGCTTACTGGATCTTCACCCTGGACACAGTCACGCCCAGAGGTCTTAATGAATACAATACCTACTCGATGTTCCTGTGACATTGTTATATACCAGTATGGGTATTGGAAGTTTAGAGTTTAGCTCTCACGAGTCGATAAAAGTTTGTATGTTACTAGATATTATTATGGATTTTCAGGACCTGATCATCTGGTCCTTTAGTTTATATACGTTGGTTGGTTATTGTTAGATTGCAGTTATTACGTTGGACTCCTAGTCTGTGATAAGATAGATTCACAACCTATTCTCTTCCCGTAAATATAGTTCTTTAATTGTAAGAAGTATATTCCCAGTAGCATGGCCTTATTACAGAGTAGGGGTTTAGGATATGTTCTGCTATTAAACCACCAGAATAATATTATGTTCATAGTAATACATGCAGGATACCATATTGTGGATTATATTGATGTAATCATTTGATTAAGTCAGATGCATACAAATATGTATTTTATTGTTTATCGAACACATCTTCATAGATCTGGGTATCCTCTCTAGGTTGTGTTGGAAGCATTGGGTTGGGGATTATTTTTTGAAGTTTCACTGACACTGCATGCATAATAGGTGCACTTAACACACGAGTTAGTTATGCCCCAACCGACCTAGTTTAATTATAGATACCTAGGGTTGTTAGTGTATTTCACTACCATATCCTCCTAATGTCATGATTTTAATCTGAGGGATCTCTTATTACTATAAGGTTGTATCCTTCCACTAAGGCACTTAACCCACACGTTCACTTCATTTTCCCGAAAGCAGTCGTTAAGCTCTCGGTTAATTAACAGTTTCACAGAGGATTTGTTGACCACGTTGCTTAGCAACTACGCACAGTACCCGCGTCATCACGCCCATTCACGTGATTACACGAGTGCACTTCCGGGTTTCGGATGGCCGGGCGGGAGTTTGTTTTCACACACCGGTAAGTAAGTTCACTTCATTTATTTACCTATATATTCACATTGATTTCACAGTTAGTTTGATCTTGAAAAAGACCCGGCATGGGGTCGAAACGTTGATTTCTAAGAATAAAAATACCACTTGGATGAAGACCTGTGAGTGCACCTTTTTTCCATGTTTCTATATATATATATATATATAAAGAAAAAAGGAGAAAGTTCTTGCACTCACGCTGTAATATGCCTCGAGAACCGGGTGCTTTGCCAGGGCTTGAATATCCAGAAAATCCAACAAGGTAGCAGCACTCACGGAGTAATTTTAAAATCCAATCTTTATTTCGAACAACTTAAAATGAGGTCAAAATACATATACATATATACTTAGCTCAATGTTCTCTTCTGAGCAACTTCAATCAAGCGTATATCCCTTTAAACAAAGACAAAGTGCAAATGTGTGATTTTTTTAAAAACAGTTTAAAGTGCATGAATTGCCAATTTAACACTCACAATTTCCAGAGCTTTATGATCTAGCTCTGGTATGTATTGCTTGTTGGTCCATTTTGGGCGACCACTCCCCTCGTTAGTGTAGTAGTTATGGTGGTAACTTTTATTTTCCTTCCTTTTCCTTTGATTATCTCAGGGTAAAAAAATACAGAATATAGTGTAGATCCACTTATACTTTAGTGTAATGGGATAAGGGTGATTATCATACTCACAAACATAGAGCCTGAATGCTGGCTCAGTATAGCTGCTTAGTGTGGTTAAGGACCACACACCTTTCTTTAGAAGTGCTGAAGTCTAGATGGTTTAAATAAGTACTTTATTTAACATTAATATATATAAACAATTTTTTTTTTAAATGCTGTCAAATACCTAATGATATGTTAGAGTCTATTCAGGGCCGGTGCAAGGATTTTTGCCGCCCTAGGCAAAAGTAAAGTTTGCCGCCCCCCCCATGTGACATCACAATACCCCACCCCTATGATCTGCCATGTTAACTAACGCCAGTGCTGCAGTGCCGCTGTGTGTACATTAAAAGGCCTGCAGGTACAGGCTATAGACACCAGAACCACTACATTAAGCTGCAGTGGTTCTGGGGACTATAGTGTTTCTTTAATGTGAGGTAAATTAGAGATTAGTGCCACAAATAATATACTAGATTGCCTACTTACAACCAGATGAGGATGATGATGGGCTCTAGCTGCAGTCTGGCTCCACTGGTCTGGTGTAGAACAGGATCTCTGAAGGCTGTTTGTAACTGTGGTCACAAAGATCAATGCTCTGGGAGAACGGGAAGCAGCTCCCTTTTTTGGGGGCCCTTTACACAGCTCAGGGTCCACCTTCATGTTCCACCAATGAGTTTGTTCACAGGGGGTGGAGTGTGTAGGGGATGTCCTGATTTGTGTGTAAGGAATGCATTGTGTGAATCTGTGTTTGTGTGTTTAAGGGCTGCAAGGTGTGTTTCTGTGTATGTACGGGATGCAGTGTGTGCGTCTGTAAGGGGTGCATTGAGTGTGTGTAAGGAATGCATTGTGTGTAAGGGTTGCATTGCTTGTGTGTGTGTGTGTGTCTGTGTATGTGTGTGTAATGCATTGTGTGTTTTTCTGTGTGCAAGGGGTGTATTGTCTTTGTGTGTAAGGGGTGAATTGTGTGTGATTGTGTGTGTGTGATGGATGTCAATCTCTCCCCCCTCCCTTGTCACTCTCTTCTTCCCCCTCTCCCTCCCTTGTCACTCTCTTCTCCCCCCTCCCTTGTCACTCTCATTCCCCCTCCCTCCCCTGTCACTCCCCCCTCCCTGTCAATGTCTTTCTCCCCCCCTTCCTCCCTCCCTGTCAGTTTCTCCCCCTTGTCAGTTTCTTTCTCCCCCCTACCTCCTACCCTGTCAGTTTCTCCCACCTCCCTCCCTGTCAGTTTCCCCCCCTCCCTCCCTGTCAGTTTATCTCCCCCTCCCTCCCTGTCAGTTTCTTTCTCCCCCCCTTCCTCCCTACCTCCATGTCAGTTTCTCCCCCCCTTCCTCCCTCCCTCCCTCCCTCCCAGTTTCTCCCTCCCTCCCAGTTTCTCCCCCCTTCCTCCCTCCCTGTCATTTTCTCCCCTCCCTCCCTGTCATTTTCTCCCCACCTTCCTCCTTCCCTCCCTGTCATTTTCTCCCACCCCCCTTCCTCCCTTCCTGTCATTTTCTCCCCCCCTTCCTCCCTCCCTGTCATTCCCCCCCCTTCCTCCCTCCCTGTCATTTTCTCCCCCCGTCATTTTCTCCCCCCCTTCCTCCCTCCCTGTCATTTCCCCCCTTCCTCCCTCCCTCCCTCCCTCCCATTTTCTTTCCTCCCTCCCTGTCATTTTCTTTCTCCCCCCCTCCTCCAATTTTCTTTCTCCCCCCTTCCTCCCTCCCTTCCTGTCATTTTCTATCTCCCCCCTTCCTCCCTCCCTGTCATTTTCTCCCACCCCCTTCCTCCCTCCCTGTCATTTTCTCCCCCTTCCTCCCTCCCTGTCATTTCCCCCCTTCCTCCCTCCCTGTCATTTTCTTTCTCCCCCTTCCTCCCTCCCTGTCATTTTCTCCCCCCCTTCCTCCCTCCCTGTCATTTTCTTTTTCCCCCC